>NC_133326.1:666204375-666504375 GCF_042186555.1 Aquarana catesbeiana
CTTTCCGGATACGTCGGTATTGATCCGGCTCCCTGAGTTTCAGGTCAGACCATCTTTTTCGCAGTTGATCTTTGGAGCGCTGGACCCCAAAAGATGCCTGCAAAGTCTCCACGACCTTCGCCATTATTTTGGCCTTGCGCAAATTTGGCCGTGCGTACGGCCCATAATTGCCATCATAGTCGTCTTTGTGAAGAATGGCCACCATCTCCACCATCTCTTTAAAACTCATATTAGAGGCCTTAAATCTAGGCCTCATAGATTTCGCTGACGTTCCAGCCTCCGGGCTGTCTCCACTACCTGAGGTCGTCAACATTTCAGGTGTCTCCGCCATTCTTTAACTCCACTACGCGCCGTAACAAAAAATGGGCGGAGAACATGAGTTAAAATCGAACGTCAGGGGCGGGCGACGCAGGCGGAGTTTCACACATGCGTAGTGTATAAAGAGGGGCCTTGCGCACGTGTCGTACGTACGTTCTGTGCGTCGAATTAGGGGGCGGAGAATATGAGTTAATTTCGAACGTCAGGGGCGGGCGACGCAGGCGGAGTTTCACACATGCGTAGTGTATAAAGAGGGCCCTTCCGCACGTGTCGTACGTACGTTCTGTGCGTCGAATTAGGGGGCGGAGAACATGAGTTAATTTCGAACGTCAGGGGCGGGCGACGCAGGCGGAGTTTCACACATGCGTAGTGTATAAAGAGGGCCCTTCCGCACGTGTCGTACGTACGTTCTGTGGTAGGTGATAGTGGACCTGGACGTTACAAAACGAAGGTAATTTTAGATATTTTTTTTTTTTTTGGTTTTTATGGTCATGACTTTGTAGCAAGCGGCCTATATGGCTTGATAGATTGATGAGGCCTACATAGGGAGAAGATGATGAGGGGTTAGCCGAAACCTATAATAAAAGTGTTTTTTGTCTTGTGACTTCATCTTTTCCAGATATAATGAATCCCCTATTTAAGGATCCAGAGTTCCTTACATCTTTTATTTCCAAATATCGAGAGATGAGGAATTTGTGGGAGGTGAAACACCCTCAGTATTATGCTAAGCATGTGAGGAAGTCAACGCTGGAGAGACTTCTGGCCTTTGTCCAGGCGACCATCCCGGAAGCAACAATGGAGACATTGCTCAAGAAAATTGGGGTCTTGAGGAACATGTATAAGAGGGAGCATAAGAAGATCCAGGAATCAAGGAGATCAGGAGCATCAGCAGATGATGTTTATGTACCCAGGCTGTGGTACTACAATCAACTCCGTTTTCTGGATGACCAGAATGAAGCCAGGCCATCACTTTCAACCCTTCCCTCCACCCTTCCCTCCACCCCAGCAGAGGCTGATGAGGAGCAAGCTGGGTCTTCCATCCTGGATGAACCAGATATGACCATCTGGAGTCAGGTAAATTATTTTAACAAATATTTACTGTACTAATATTAATGATGTTAACTGGATGTTATAATTGTCTAAAATAATTTGGCACTCAAAATTGTGTATACATATCAATTGACAGTAGTGGCTAAATATGTTTGGCACCTGCTTGAAATAATTAGGGTGTCTGATTAGACTCTTTTATTAAAGAGAAGTATTCACATTGAATTTGCTATTCATGAGAAGCAAACTGTGTGTCATTGATGAACCCAAAAAAATATACTCAAACTATTGTCCTTTTTTTATACACAGGATGAGTCCATCCAGGAGGAATGTGGGGAAAGTGGCAGGCAGGAGGAGACCAGGCCCATGGACAGCCTGGAGGAGGCCGGATTCACCATCATCCTGGAGGAGGCTGGGCCCAGTGTCAGGCAGGAGGTGGCTGCTCCCAGTGAGGTGGCTGCTCCCAGTGAGGTGGCTGGGCCAAGTGAGGTGGCTGGGCCAAGTGAGGTGGCTGGGCCAAGTGAGGTGGCTGGGCCCAGTAGGAGCCTGACCGAATCCCAAGTGCCTCCCCTCCACCTTCCCAAAAAAAGGGCCAGGAAGGGGATGGTCACACAGGACGCATCCCTGCGCCTCATGCAAGAGGCCACCCGTTTTTTAAGGAGCCCCCCCGAAGCGGAAGAATCCTATGGCTGCTACTTAGCCAGCAGGCTTCTTCAGATGAATAGGGAGCAGCGCCTCATTTGTGAGCGCCTATTTGGGGAAACAATCCATAAGGGGCTGCAGGGCACGCTAACACAAAACACCCAACTACATGAGGCAGCCCCCCCTCCTCCTCCTCCTCCTCCTCCTCCTCCTGCCACAACTGAAACACCAGAGCCACAGCCTCAAAAGAAGGCTACAGGGAAGGCTGCAGGGCAGCGTGGAGGAAAGGCTGCAGGGAAGAGAAGAAAATGATGACCTGGGTTCAGTCTGGTCTGACAGAAGACGCAGGCTGTTGTAGGACCACAGTCTGGGGACATCTAGATCATCTGCTGGTGCTGTTGATCTCTGGGATTCTTGGACCAGATTGTGCTCCCTCTTATATGGACTCCGCAAGATCCCAATTTTCTGGTACACCGACTTTTTCCAGCGTTGACTTCCTCTTTATTTTATTTTGACCATGAATAAATGGATCATTTTTTGAGTTTAGCAAAAGACTTTATGTTTTTTCTTTGAAATCATTGATTTTACACACAATGTTAAATTAACAAGGGACAACAATCTCATTGAGTTTGAAAAAAAACACACCAAAAATACATTACTAATGTTAATAATGTTCAAGTGGTAAGTCTTGAAAATCAAAAAATTTACGTAACCAAAAACGGTGCTTTGGGTTAACTTTATCTAAAAACTAAAAAATAATCACTATAAAAAAAAAAAACAGAATAATGGGTTCTTTGTGGTAACTTTACAAACCTAAAAAAAAAAAAGGGGAAAAAGTATTATTAGTATGGAAACATTGTTTTTAAAATGCATACTATATCATTCATGAGATCAAAGAGAAAAAGAATCCAGAAATCAGTTTGGGAGAACTCTGATTATGAACAGCAAAACACCTTCGTTCTTTATAGAGCCTTCGTAAAGAAGAAATAAAATGCGCTGCATTCAACGATCACAGATTTTGCAGCGTGATGAATGTGCTACCTACAATACGAACACTAGTTTTACTAGACCGAGTGCTTCCGTTTAGTTTTTGCTTATGAGCATGCGTCGTTTTTTTGTCCGTCGGACTAGCATACAGACGAGCGGACTTCGGGGTCCGTCGTAGTTACGACGTAAAGATTTGAAGCATGCTTCAAATCTAAAGTCCGTCGGATTTGAGGCTAAAAAAGTCCGTTGAAAGTCCGGAGAAGCCCACACACGATCGGATTACCAGCCAGCTTTAGTCCGTCAGCGTCCGTTGGACTTTTGTAGACGAAAAGTCCGACCGTGTGTACGCGGCATAACTGCTGGGCTTTATCTAAAAACTCTTTAGTTTCTTTGAATGGTTCCATTTTTTCTTTAAGCTCAGAAATTTTGGCTTCAAGGATGCGTCCCTTGGCTTGGCGCCTCCTCACCATCATTTGCATGAGCTTCTGCTCGCAAGCATTGAAAAACTGGAACCATTCGTCTAAAAAAGTAGGATCCGAAACTCCATCATTAGGATTTACATCCCACCGTAATCTTCTGGGTGTGAGATTTTTTTCAATATACAAATCAAACGAGGCTATGTCCCACCACAGCCTGACCTGTTTTTCCATATCTGATTGTAATTGTTTAAAGCCTATTTCAAGATCTAAATTAGGGCTAGGTGGTTTTTGAAAGATTTCCTCAATGTTAATCTGACGCCCTTTCATGAAATTAAAGACGTCCATGGCTGCGTGAAAAAAAAATTCCAAAACAACAAAAAATAATTATTTGCCTTGGAACCAAACCAGTGAATCAATAGTGAATAATTCCGCGCCACATATGAGAATAGTGAAAAAATTGTAAAAAAATATAAAAAATTATATATATATGAAAATATATATATATATTGAAGTGAAGCAGCTACACCCTTAAGCAAAAAATGGGAAAACCCATAAATGCATAAATGTGAAGGGAAAGGGGTTGGGGAGCGCTAGATATTTAGACCAAGAAAATATTGGTACATATGAGATGAAAAAAATTCCCTTAAATGAAATTAAATTCAAATAAAAATAAATTCAAATAAAAATAATAGTAATAATAATACCAGCCTGCCTATATATCTAATGTGAACAAAATTCAAAAGTGAACAAGGATAACTGTACAATCGTGACATAAAGTGTCAAAAAATATAAAATAATTGTGTATCAAATATGAATTGACATCAATAACAGAGTCCATCAAAAATTGGTGTAAAATCCTGATGTAAATCTTTGATAACAAAAACGTGAGCAGCAAAATCCCTTCACCATCACTGAAAAGACCACACCAATGTGCTCATGGAAATGGGTGTCCGCTTACCAGATGGAGTTGACCAATTTAATTAAAAAAAGGTCAAATAGGCTTTAGCAAGATATTGCTTGCTGCAATGGAGAAATATATACCAGACTCTTGTCCTCACATCAACAGGATCTCACGTATGGGATATAAAATAGATGGAGAGGAACCGAACATAGTGTAACACCATTTATTTAAAAATGAAAATTAAAACAGAACATAGCCAAATGGCTACTCACATAGAAGGTGCCATCGCCCGGCACTGGGGCTGGAAAGCGTGTCTAAGGATGGAGGAATCCAATCTATGGGAGAAGTTTCCCAGATGATCTCGGCAACGGCGTGCGTTCCACCCTCGACGGACGGACGAACCACGGAGGCCGGAAGTGATGTAATTGCGTGACCAAGTACCGCCTCGACGTACGTTTCGTTTTACACGTCTTCAGGAAGCGTACTTGGTCACTAAGGAGACGATTTAAATAGAGTTGGAGATTTGCATAAAGGGGAGGAAGAGTAGAAAATGGCCCATCTTTGGTTTTAGTGGGAGGAATAGTGCCCCATCAATAGTGTCAGTGGAAGGAATAGTGCCCAATAATTGGTGTCAGTTGGACACCAAGGGCCAAATAAAGGCAAGCAAAGGGCCTCATCTGGCCTCAGTGCTGCAGTTTGAAGACCACTGGTCTATGGAGATTTTTGTGCGAAAGGCCAAACGAACAGGTGTTCAGCCAAGCAAAGATGCAGCTCCAGTGTAAACTGAAACCTTTAGCAGTGGTAATATTTTCAACAGACATCCGGAACACCTCCATGACTATGTCCCGGTGGCTAGAGCGAATAGTGTTGGGGGCGTGCTCAGTGGAGTAGTGATGGCTGAGGCCTTTTAATATACTTTACAAGGGCCGGGTGGGAGAGCTGCATTCTAGATGCCTGCTATTGATACCGTTTGATGTGTCAGTTTGAATGCTGGCACCCCTATACCTAAGGACCAGGGGGAAAGAGGATATACTCTTGCTTAGAGCAGTGCAGCAAAGTTTTTCAGGTCACAGTGGTATTATTATCACCGCTAAATGTGACAGCTTCCTGCTCAGGGCCCTTGTTTGTTAGGGACATGGCACCCACCGGAATCCAAAGCAACCAGTGACTCATCTCTGCCTGACACATTTAGCTGTCAGCCAACGAATCACAGCCTCTACCAAGCTATATTATTTGACTGCATTGGGGAAAGGTTAATAGTTAAGACCTGGTTATGGTGTCCAGGAAGTAGATGGTGGCCATGGATGATGTCTGAAACAATATGTCTCTGCCCTTCTGAAGAGAAAACAAGCAAGGCATCATCAGGGGTCCAGTGAGTAGAGTGATCGCTGTGAGAAGTAACGAATAGACTTACACATTACATAGCATGCTGTACTAAACATGTACAGTATCTCACAAAAGTGAATACACCCCTCACATTTTTTTGTAAATATTTTATTCTATCTTTTGATGTGACAGTACTGAAGAAATGACACTTTGCTACAATGTAAAATTTAGTTACATTTGGTGTTATCACTCTCACTCTCTCATACTGGTCACTGGAAGTTCAGCATGGCACCTCATGGCAAAGAACTCTCTGAGGTACTGAAAAAAATAATTGTTGCTCTACATAAAGATGGCCTAGGCTATAAGAAGATTGCCAAAACCCTGAAACTGAACTGCAGCACGGTGGCCAAGACCATACAGTTGTTTAACATGACAGGTTTCACTTAGAACAGGCCTCGCCATGCTCGACCAAAGAAGTTGAAAAGCACATGCTCAGCATCATATCCAGAGGTTGTCTTTGGGAAATAGAGGTATGAGTGCTGCAGCATTGCTGCAGAGGTTGAAGGGGTGGGGGGTCAGCCTGTCAGTGTTTAGACCATACACTGCACACTGCATCAAATTGGTCTTCATGGCTGTCGCCCCAGAAGGAAGCCTCTTCTAAAGATGTCCTGTGGTCTGATGAGACCAAAATAAACTTATTTGGTTCAGATGGTGTCAAGCGTGTGTGGCGGCAACCAGGTGAAGAGTACAAAGACAAGTGTGTCTTGCCTACAGTCAAGCATGGTGGGGGGAGTGTCATGGTCTGGGGCTGCATGAGTGCTGTTGACACTGGGGAGCTAAAGTTCATTGAGGGAACCATGAATGCCAACATGTTTTGTAAATGAAGCAGAGCATGATCCCCTCCCTTCTTAGACTGGGCCACAGGGCAATATTCCAACATGATAATGACCCCAAACACACCTCCAAGACAACCACTGCCTTGCTAAAGAAGCTGAGGGTAAAGGTGATGGACTGGTTAAGCATGTCTCCAGACCTAAACACTATTGAGCATCTGTGGGGCATCCTCAAACGGAAGGTGGAGGAACGCAAGATCTCTAACATCCACCAGCTCCGTTATGTTGTCATGGAGGAGTGGAAGAGGACTCCAGTGGCAACCTGTGAAGCTCTGGTGAACCTCATGCCCAAGAGGGTTAAGGCAGTGCCGGAAAATAATGGTGGCCACACAAAATATTGACACTTTGGGCCCAATTTGGACATTTTCACTTAGAGGTGTACTCACTTTTGTTGCCAGCAGTTTAGATATTAATGGCTGTGTGTTGAGTTATTTTGAGGGACAGCAAATTTACACTTATACAAGCTGTACACTCACTACTTTACATTGTAGCAAAGTGTCATTTCTTCAAGGTTGTCACATGAAAAGATAGAATAAAATATTTACAAAAATGTGAGGGGTGTACTCACTTTTGTGAGATATTGTATATGCTGTACATGTAAACATGAAAAAATATTTCTGATGCTAGGTCCACGCTAGTTGTAAGATACTGTTGTGAAGCTAGTTGTGAGATACTGTATGCCCTAAGTATATGTGTATATGTTCTTTGTGCCAGTGTCCCCTCTAGCCTCCTTCTATTGAAGCACCTCTCTGCCTGTGATTAGAATGTAGTCACAACCTGTTGACGTGAGCACATGAATACTATTTTACCAAATTTCATTGACCTGCTTTGCAATATTAGGTATGTGAAAAAGGTGAAACGATGTTTTAAAGGACAAGTGATCGTCTTCCAGCTCTGTAGACTTTTACAAAACCCTTAAATATCATAATATCATTATTACAGGAATTACTGGTTGCGGTGTTGAGGAAGTATGTTCATTCTGCTTTAGAAACAAGTCAACTATAAATCATTTGACCAGAATGTTTTCATTGAGTGTGACAAGTCTTCAGGGATTTTCTGGCAACGCTTTCATTGACCAAACGTGTTTCCTGTTAGCACTCTGTACCAAAAACGTCTTTATTTCAAAGAAACAATGAATGCGAGCCTCTACAAATTGGCCGAATAGGCGGACACGTAACATAATGCATTTCACGCTACAATGTGGGATGGATTTCATCAGTGGCCCTTCCATAGATTGCAATAACTGACTGTAGTCACTTTGATTTTTTTCTTTTATAAAACTTTGTTCAGGCAAGTTTTCGAGTAAAACAACGATCACGGTGATTATTTAAAGTGGGGGTCCACCTATCTATCGTTTTTTTTTTTTTTGAGTTCATTCACAAACTTTTCTTCTCAGCATTACATACTCACATATTGTGTGTAATATGTCTGCCTGTGTCAGATTTCGTCGGAAAGAATAACTTATATTATTCACTGCAGGTGGTTTCCATCTTCATTGTGGGCATTTGAAGCCCACAAGCATTTATTTCCTGGATGTGGTGAATGCTGTGCTCCCAGCATTCACCGCTCGTTCCCGCACATGCTCAGTGGCATCCTGGGAAGCCTGAGACTAGCTCCCAGGAGTCTGGGAGAGGCTAGAAACACGCCTCCTCCCATGGGAGGAGAACCAGGAAGTGCAAAGAAGAATAGAAAAATAAAAGGTAATTACGGCGATTTAAATTTTTTTAAACGGCATGTCAGCATCTAGGCAAGGAAGAGAATACATACAGATATTGTTCAAAATTTGGGTGGAACCCCGCTTTAATAGTAATTCTCCTGGGTTAGTCCCAATTTTCTGGAATTTTCGGGTCAGAACTGAAATGGATTCCCATATATGAACAAATGATGAAGGGACAGGGATAGGCAACCCTAGAGAGAGGGAGACCTACCTGAACAACATAAAAGAGATTAAAGTTCACTAGGGTGCAGCAATCTTTCTTTTTAATAAGATAGCCTTGCAAGGAGGTCCCATTTAAAAAGTAGGGAAGATTTAAAGAATTCAGAGGTCAGTAGATTTGTATATAAAACAGAGTTCAGGAGTCAATGTTAAGTAATGTAGAGTTCTGAGATCAGTGGTATATAAAGCAGAGTGCAGAGGTCAGGAGTAAGTGGTGCAGATTACAGGGGTCAATAGTAAGTAACACAGAATGCAGAAGTCATGAGTACATAATGCTGAGTGCAGTGGTCAGTGGTAAGTAACGCAGACTGCAGACGTAGTAGCGTGTAGCTCAGAGTTTAGAAGTGCATTAGAAGTAATGTAGCGTGAAGAGGACATTAGTAAATATTGAAGAGGGCAGGGGTCAGGAATAAGTAATGCAAAGTGCAGAGGTCAGTAGTATGTAATACAGAGTGCAAAGGTCAGGTGTAAGTAATTCAGAGGGCAGTAGTATGTTAGGCAGAGTGCAGAGGTTGGGATTTAGTAATGCAGAATGAAGAGGCCAGAAGTATGTAATGCAGAATGCAGTAGTTAGTAGTAGGTGGGGACGAGCTTCGAGTTCGAGTCGAGCTCATGTTCGACTCGAACATCGGCCGTTCGCCGGTTCGCCGAACAGCAAACAATTTGGGGTGTTCGCGGGAAACACCCTTTAAAAGTCTATGGGAGTAATCAAAAGTGCTAATTTTAAAGGCTTATATGCATGGTATTGTCATATAAAGTATTTGGGGACCTGAGTCCTGCCCCAGGGGACATGGATCAATTAAAAAAAAAGTTTTTCCGGGAGCAGTGATTTTAATAATACTTAAAGTGAAACAATAAAAGTGTAATATCCCTTTACATTTTGTAGCTGGGTGGTGTCTATAGTATGCCTGTAAAGGGGTGTATGTTTCCCGTGTTTAGAACAGTCTGACAGCAAAATGACATTTCAAAGGAAAAAAAGTCATTTAAAACTACTCGCGGCTATAATGAATTGCCAGTCCGACAATACACATAAAAGTTTATTGATAAAAACGGCATGGGAATTCCCCACAGGGGAACCCCGAACCAAAATTTAAAAAAAAAATGACGTGGGGGGTCCCCCTAAATTCCATACCAGGCCCTTCAGGTCTGGTATGGATATTAAGGGGAACCCCGGCCAAAATTTTTTTAAAAATGGCGTGGGGTCCCCCTCAAAATCTATACCAGACCCTTCAGGTCTGGTATGGATTTTAAGGGGAACCCCACGCCAAAATGAAAAAAAAAAACGGCGTGGGGTCCCCCCAAAAATCCATACCAGACCCTTATCCGAGCACGCAACCTGGCAGGCCGCAGGAAAAGAGGGGGGGACGAGAGAGCACCCCCCTCCTGAACCGTACCAGGCCACATGCCCTCAACATTGGGAGGGTGCTTTGGGGTAGCCCCCCAAAACACCTTGTCCCCATGTTGATAGGGACAATGGCCTCATCCCCATAACCCTTGCCCGGTGGTTGTGGGGGTCTGCGGGAGGGGGGCTTATCGGAATCTGGAAGCCCCCGTTAACAAGGGAACCCCCAGATCCCGGGCCTCCCCCCTGTGTGAAATGGTAGGGGGCTGTACCCCTACCATTTCACAAAAAAACTGTCAAAAATGTTAAAAATGACAAGAGACAGTTTTTGACAATTCCTTTATTTAAATGCTTCTTCTTTCTTCTATCTTCTTCTTCTTCTGGTTCTTCTGGTACTTCTGGTTCTTCCTCCGGTGTTCTCGTCCGGTATCTCCTCTGCGGCGTCTTCTTATCTTCTTCTCCTCGGGCCGCTCCGCATCCATGATGGCATGGAGGGAGGCTCCCGCTGTGTGATGCTTCTCCTCTTCTGACGGTTCTTAAATAAGGGGGGGTGGGCCACCCGGTGACCCCGCCCCCCTCTGACGCACGGGGACTTGACGGGGACTTCCCTGTGGCATTCCCCGTGACGTCAGAGGGGGCGGAATCACCAGTTACGTAACCCCGCCCCCTTCTGACGTCACGGGGAATGCCACAGGGAAGTCCCAGTCAAGTCCCCATGCGTCAGAGGGGGGCGAAGTAACCGGGTGGCCCCGCCCCCCCTTATTTAAGAACTGTCAGAAGAGGAGAAGCGTCACACAGCAGGAGCCTCCCTCCATGCCATCATGGATGCGGAGCTGCCCGAGGAGAAGAAGATAAGAAGACGCCGCGGAGGAGATGCCGGACGAGAACACCGGAGGAAGAACCAGAAGAAGAAGAAGAAGATGGAGGAAGAAACCGAAGGAAGATAGAAGATAGAAGAAAGAAGAAGCACTTAAATAAAGGAATTGTCAAAAACTGTCTCTTGTCATTTTTAACATTTTTGACAGTTTCTTTGTGAAATGGTAGGGGTACTTTTGTACCCCCTTACCATTTCACACAGGGGAGAGGGCCAGGATCTGGGGGTCCCCTTGTTAAAGGGGGCTTCCAGATTTCGATAAGCCCCCCGCCCACAGACCCCCACAACCACCGAGCAAGGGTTTTGGGGATGAGGCCCTTGTCCCCATTGACATGGGGACAAGGTGTTTTGGGGGGCTACCCCAAAGCACCCTCCCAATGTTGAGGGCATGTGGCCTGCTACGGTTCAGAAGGGGGGGCGCTCACTCGTCCCCCCTCTTTTCCTGCGGCCTGCCAGGTTGCGTGCTTGGATAAGGGTCTGGTATGGATTTTTGGGGGGACCCTACGCCGTTTTTTTTTTTATTTTGGCGCAGGGTTCCCCTTCAAATCCATACCAGACCTAAAGGGTCTGGTATAGATTTTGAGGGGGACCCCACGCCTTTTTTTTTTTTTTTTAATTTTGGCCGGGGGTTCCCCTTAATATCCATACCAGACCTGAAGGGCCTGGTATGGAATTTAGGGGGACCCCCCACGTCATTTTTTTTAAAATTTTGGTTCGGGGTTCCCCTGTGGGGAATTCCCATGCCGTTTTTATCAATCAACATTTATGTGTATTGTCGGACCGCCAATTCATTATAGCCGCGAGTAGTTTTAAATGACTTTTTTTCCTTTGAAATGTCATTTTGCTGTCAGTCTGTTCTAAACACGGCAAACATGCGCCCCTTTACAGGCATACTATAGACACCCCCCAGGTACGAAATTTAAAGAAATGTTACACTTTTATTGTTTCACTTTAAGCATTATTAAAATCACTGCTCCTGAAAAAACGGCCGTTTTTAAAACTTTTTTTTGCATTGATCCATGTCCCCTGGGGCAGGACCCAGGTCCCCAAACACTTTTTATGACAATAACTTGCATATTAGCCTTTAAAATTAGCACTTTTGATTATTCATGTTCGTGTCCCATAGACTTTAACGGTTTTTGCGCGTTCGAACACATTTTTTGCCTGTTCGCAAGTTCTGGTGCGAACCGAACAGGGGGGTGTTCAGCTCATCCCTAGTAGTAGGTAATGCAGAGTGCAGGGGTATATAAAGCAGAGTGCAGAGGTCAGGAGTAAGTAGTGCAGATTACAGAGGTCAATAGTAAGTAACACAGAATGCAGAGGTCATGAGTACATAATGCTGAGTGCAGTGGTCAGTGGTAAGTAACGCAGAGTGCAGACGTAGTAGCGTGTAGCCCACAGTTTAGAAGTACATTAGAAGTAATGTAGTGTGAAGAGGACATTAGTAAATATTGAAGAGGGCAGGGGTCAGGAATAAGTAATGCAAAGTGCAGAGGTCAGTAGTATTTAATACAGAGTGCAGAGGTCAGGTGTAAGTAATTCAGAGGGCAGAGGTCAGTAGTATGTTAGGCAGAGTGCAGAGGTTGGGATTTAGTAATGCAGAATGAAGAGGCCAGAAGTATGTAATGCAGAATGCAGTAGTTAGTAGTAGGTAATGCAGAGTGCAGGGGTCAATAGAAAGTAACGCAAAGTGCAGGGGTCAGTGTGGTAAGTACAGCAGAGTTCTGAGGTCAGCATTATGTAACATAAAGTGCAGAGGTCAGTAGGTTACACAAAGTAAAGGTCAGTAGTATGTAGCAATCCAATAAAACAAAGTCCAGGGTATAATACTATTCTTTACTTAGTCATAAATTATGAAGTCTAAAATTAATTAAAACACATTTAGCCGATGAACATTTCTCATGCAAAGCACACACTTTCCCAAGGTACTTGGATCGTTTGGAATCCTTTTGAATTTATGACTATATTAAGAAGAATGATATTCTTTGAGTGCCCTGGACTTCATTTTCTTTGATTACTGCATTTGGCTATTTACTTACTAGGATCACCTAGGCCCCCTGTTGTGATTTCACAGAGGTCAGAAGTGTGAAATCTTCACGGACAATCTTTTTACTATGCTCTCTGTGCTCCCTCCCGAGTTACTAATGGTGAGTGCCACACATCTACTTTAGTTGCAGAGTCAGTAGTATGTAACAGTGCAGAGGTCAGGAGAAAGTCATGCAGAGTGCAGATGTTAGAAGCATAGAATGCAGAGGTCAGAAGCAGGTAATGGAGTATGTAATGCAGAGTGCAAAGGGCAGGATTAAGTAACGCAGAGCAAAGAGATAACAGTATGTAATGCAGAGTGCAGGGGTCAGGTGTATGTAATGCAGCATTCAGAGGTATGTATTATGTAAAGAAGAATGCAGGGGTCAGGAGTATGTAACACAGAGTGCAGAGATCAGTGGTATGTAATGCAGAGTGAAAAGGTAAGATGTAAATATTGCAAAGTGAAGAGGTCAGAAGGTGTAATGCAGAGTTCAGGGGTCAATAGTATGTAACACAGAGTGTAGAGGTATGGAAAAAGTAATGCAGATTTCAAAGGTCAGGAGTAAGTAATGCAGATTGCAGAGGTCAGTATCCCTGCAGCCCCCTGTGAAGGAACATGTTGAATACTTACCTGGCATGCAACAAGTCAAATTCTAAGGCATGGGTGCTAAATCTGTGGCCTTCCAGCTGTTGTGCAACTACAAGTCCTATGAGGCATTGCAAGCCGCTGACAGTTACAAGCATGTCTCTCAAGGGCAGAGGCATGATGGGACTTGTAGTTCCACAACAGCTGGAGGGCCACAGGTTGAGCACCCATTTTGTAAGGTATATATGGACATTGCTTCTCTCTAACACTTTCAGGTGTGTCAGATAGTGTGTCCCCAACATCTTGTGCTGCCTTCTACTGGCCACTGTCTCACTACAGGACACAATAGTGATGCAGTGGTCTGAGGGAGGAAAAAACAGCATACAGTAGGGGGGTATGCTGTTAGATAGCAGTGGATTCAGTGGTGGCTGGTGCTCAATATTTTGGGGGATCTGGCAATCCATCACTACCCTCCACGCGGGAGACAGACGGGAAGACGGCGACCCCCCCCTCCACAAAAGATGGACGGGAAGGCGGCGATCAGAGGCCTCCTTACCTTAGGAGGCAGATGACAAGGATCCAGGGTATGGCTGCTGCTTCTCGCTTCAGCTACTCCTCGCTCTGGGGCTGTTGCTTCTCCTCCTGGCCAAACAAAATGTGGGTCCTGAGACCTGAGTCCTAAGGAGTCCTAAGTCTCAGGACCCTCTTCTTGATTGGCCAGGATGGGAATCAGGAAGAAAATAGCAAATGTTAATTTGTTATTGTTACACAACTGGGTGGGCTTAGGGCGCAGTGCTCTGCTCCCCAAGCCCACCCTTTATTGAAGCCAATAAAATAATATAATTATAAATAACATCAGAAAAAAAGAGTATTTAGTGGAAGTCTACAATATATTATATTTATATGTCTGATAAAGAAAAAACCCTTTGAGCGTCACATCTAGGCTAGGTGGACCTCCAGATTACTGTCTTAAGGTTAGGTTCCCAGTAAGCACAAGCAGCTGTGATGTTCACAGAAAAAAAGACATGTTAAAACATTTACAGGGCAAATATAGCAAAGAGATTTAGGTCCTGATTTGTCAGGGTGCAATTAAAATAGAATAATTAAGGGTCCATTCTTACATTGCCGATCTGGTGTGTTGCAGTAACTTCACACGGAGGGCTTTTAAAATGAAATAAAATGTATAAAATACGTTAAATACACGTTAAATACACATATGCCTTTATTGGAAGGTTTGGTCTCTTTAAAAGCCAAGTCCCACAGTATCACACTTTTCCTTTTTTCCCCAGTTACTCTATTGGGAACACTTGAAATACCTGGTACTTCTAGGTATGAAGGAGCATGTAAGTCACCCCATGTGACAGCACCACTGCTTAGTGATTGGCTCAGTGCTCTTACATGGGTGGTTTTGGGGATAAATCCATCCCTGAGTATGCTTTGACTGTTATTCCAACTAGGAGCTTACGCAGGGTGTTCCCTTTTTCCCCATAACTGAAGGGGAGATCGAAAGGAAGGGTAAAGTGACACTAATCTCTGGTTTAAAAAATAAAATTCTATTCAAATATACAGTGGGGACGGAAAGTATTCAGACCCCCTTACATTTTTCACTCTTTGTTATATTGCAGCTATTTGCTAAAATCATTTAAGTTCATTTTTTTCCTCAGTAATGTACACACAGCACCCCATATTGACAGAAAAACACAGAATTGTTGCCATTTTTGCAGATTTATTAAAAAATAAAAACTGAAATATCACATGGTCCTAAGTATTCAGACCCTTTGCTCGGTATTTAGTAGAAGCACCCTTTTGATCTAATACAGCCATGAGTCTTTTTGGGAAAGATGCAACAAGTTTTTCACATCTGGATTTGGGGATCCTCTGCCATTCCTCCTTGCAGATCCTCTCCAGTTCTGTCAGGTTGGGTGGTAAAAGTTGGTGGACAGCCATTTTTAGGTCTCTCCAGAGATGCTCAATTGGGTTTAAGTCAGGGCTCTGGCTGGGCCATTCAAGAACAGTCATGGAGTTGTTGTGAAGCCACTCCTTCGTTATTTTAGCCGTGTGCTTATTGTATTGTTGGAAGGTAAACCTTCGGCCCAATCTGAGGTCCTGAGCACTCTGGAGAAGGTTTTCATCTAGGATATCTCTGTACTTGGCCGCATTCATCTTTCCCTCGATTGCAACCAGTCATTCTGTCCCTGCAGCTGAAAAACACCCCCACAGCATTATGCTGCCACCACCATGCTTCACTGTTGGGACTGTATTGGACAGGTGATGAGCAGTGCCTGGTTTTCTCCACACATACCGCTTAGAATTAAGGTCAAAAAGTTCTATCCTGGTCTCATCAGACCAAAGAATCTTATTTCTCACCATCTTGGAGTCCTTCAGGTGTTTTTTAGCAAACTCCATGCGGGCTTTCATGTGTCTTGCACTGAGGAGAGGCTTCCGTCAGGCCACTCTGCCATAAAGCCCCGACTGGTGGAGGGCTGCAGTGATGGTTGACTTTCTACAACTTTCTCCCATCTCCCGACTGCATCTCTGGAGCTCAGCCACAGTGATCTTTGGGTTCTTCTTTACCTCTCTCACCAAGGCTCTTCTCCCCCGATAGCTCAGTTTGGCCGGATGGCCAGCGCTAGGAAGGGTTCTGGTTGTCCCAAACGTCTTCCATTTAAGGATTATGGAGGCCACTGTGCTCTTAAGAACCTTAAGTGCAGCAGAAATTTTTTTGTAATCTTGGCCAGATCTGTGCCTTGACACAATTCTGTCCTTGAGCTCTTCAGGCAGTTCCTTTGACCTCATGATTCTCATTTGCTCTGACATGCACTGTGAGCTGTAAGGTCTTATATAGACAGGTGTGTTGCTTTCCTAAGCAAGTCCAATCAGTATAATCAAACACAGCTGGACTCAAATGAAGGTGTAGAACCATCTCAAGGATGATCAGAAGAAATGAACAGCACCTGAGTTAAATATATGGGTGTCACAGCAAAGGGTCTGAATACTTAGGACCATGTGATATTTCAGTTTTTCTTTTTTAAGAAACCTGCAAAAAATGTCAACAATTGTGTGTTTTTCTGTCAATATGGGGTGCTGTGTGTATATTAGTGAGGAAAAAAATTAACTTAAATGATTTTACAAATGGCTACAATATAACAAAGAGTGAAAAATTTAAGGGGGTCTGAATACTTTCTATTCGATGGAATATCAAAAGTCCATAACAGTCTATGAAAACTTTAAATTCATAAAGTTCATGAGATGTCAAAAAGTTCCAGTAAGGCAATGAGAATAATAAAAATCTAGTTATACTAGAGGCTGCTCCAGTTTGAGGTTGAACTGATCTCTTAAAAAACATAGAAAAGGACAACAAGGGGCACCAACTAAGTGTAGAAAATCGGTACTTTTATGAAAAAAGTTGGCTTGAGAAAGGAGCTCTGATGCTCCGAAATGCATAGCCACACCCCGGGTCTGCACTCTGTGTGCACTCCAGGGTGCTGTCAGGGGACCTATACTCTCACAGCTCATTCTTGCACAGCTAATGCTCATTCCCATGAAGCTAATGCTCATTTCCGTGCAGCTAATGCTCGTGCACATGTACCAGCACACAGACGAGCTCGGACTAATATCCAGCCGTACACTGACACGTAGACGCATCTGTGTATGCCAGCCTGCATGGCCACACACATAGGCACCAAGCTTTACCTTTTCAAAGGTAACCCGGTGTGTTCTTCAGCTTTCCTATAACTCACGCTAAGCGCTGGTTGTTCTTCAGCTGTCCCATAATCCGTGCTTTCGCTGACTGCTGTTCCATTGCTGACCCTCTCCTGACCTTGCTCTGTGGATTTTGGTTACCAACCTTGACTTGCCTCTGACTATTCTCTACCTGTTCCCCTGGTACTGACCTCAGCCTGCTATTGGACATTGCTCTGCCTGCTTCCCTGGTACTGACTTCAGCCTGCTTCCTGACCATGCTGCTACTTCACTATGTATGACCCTGGCTCACCTTGACTATGTCTCTGTCCGTGGCAATTACCTGCCTCCAAGCTACAGGCACCCATGCTTCTTTGAGCCTTGTACCTTACCACATTCAGGGGTACTCAGACCAGAGCCGCAAGGGAAGCCCTCTCGTTAACCTGACCTCCATCCAAAGTACATGGCAGGTGCTTTCGGGACTTCCGGGTCCGGCTCACCAGCATTTTGTGATCCATCCAGCGGCTGCACCAGCATCCTACCCTGCAAATTTTTGCCACCAGGCTAATCAGCAACACTGGCATATAGTATGAGATGAGCAATTCTTAAAGTGGACCTTCAGTCATTTTTTCAACTTTCCATCTATTAAATCTCCTGCCCTTGTTGTTTAAACTTTGGATAGTAAAACATTTTTTTTCTGCCAGTAAATACCTTATACAGTCCACTTCCTGTTTCTTGTCTGGTAAAAAGCCTAGGCTTATGACATCATGCACAGCTCTCTCTCTCACTCCCATGAGAGTTTGCCAGGAAAGGAGGGGGCGATGAGTCATAAGAGGGCCAATGAGAGCTGCAGAGCTGGAGGTGTGCCTCTGTGTGTCTGTGTAAATCCAGGAAGTGAACAGGCAGTAGCTTCAGCTGCCCATAGTTAAAATGGTTGCAGCCAAACTCAGTGGAGGGAGATTTCTACAGCATATTTGGCAAGTACAGAATCACAGTATATTTAAATAAATACGCAAAGTGGTTGGAGAGAAGCTTCAACATGGCAAAGATGTTTTTATTACAAATTATGTGAGCAGACTGCAGTTCCTCTTTAATGTTTTACAAGTTAGTTGCCATTTGTCTTTTTTAATGAAAGTACTGATATACTACACTTAGTTGGCACCCCCTGTTGTCCTTTTCTATACCATGGAAAATAATTCTTTGTTTTGACCATCCACCATTGCTGCTCCTACTGCTGCTCATGCTTCTGTCTTTTGCTGCTATCTACCACCAACAGAGACCACATTCTTTTCCCCAGGCTCTAGGTCACCCTTTCTCAACCAGGGTTCCTCCAGAGGTTGCTAGGGGTTCCCTGAACTGTGACTGATTGACCTCCCACAGTCATGGGCCAAAGCCAGCTTGCAGGACATCAACAATCTTTTTAGCTCTCTGTATGTGTGGCCTTCTGACCACCACTGTAATGCCCCGTACACACGGTCGGATTATCCGATGGAAAATGTTCGATGGGAGCCTTTTATCGGAAATTCCGATTGTGTGTAGGCTCCATCGAACAGTTTCCATCTGAATTTCTGTCGCACAAAATTTGAGCTCTGGTTCTCAAATTTTCCGACAACAAAATCCATTGTCGTAAATTCCCATCGTGTGTACACAATTCCGACGCACAAAGTGCCACGCATGCTCAGAATCAAGCAGAAGAGCCGCACTGGCTATTGAACTTCATTTTTCTCGGCTCGTTGTACGTGTTGTATGTCACCGCGTTCTTGACGTTCGGAATTTCCGACCAACTTTGTGTGACTGTGTGTATGCAAGACAAGTTTGAGCCAACATCCGTCGGAAAAAAAACATGGATTTTGTTGTCGGAATGTGCGATCGTGTGTATAGATGGTGCATTCTTTCCACAGGCCACCAATGTAAGGGGTGTTTTATCCGCTGACCCCCAATTAATAGGTTTTAGCAGGTGTTTCCCAAGACCCAAAAGATGACCTTCAAATCACCACTGTTATGCCGCGTACACAAGAAACACACAAACTTTACGGCAGACTTGGTCTGGCGGACCGGACTCCGTCGGATAATTCGATCGTGTGTGGGCTCCGGCGGACTTTTTTTTCCCAAAAGTTCGACGGACCTAGAAATTAAACATGTTTCAAATCTTTCCGATGGACTCGAGTCCGGTCAAAAAATCCGCTCGTCTGTATGCTAGTCCAACGGACTAAAAGCGACGCTAGGGCAGCTATTGGCTTCTGGCTATCAACTTCCTTATTTTAGTCTGGTCGTACGTCATCACGTACGAATCCGTCGGACTTTGGTGTGATCGTGTGTAGGCAAGTCCGTCTGTTTGTAAGTCCGGCGCACCTACGCTACAAAGTCCGTCGGAAAGATCGTCGGACCAAAGTCCGCCGTAAAGTCCGCTCATGTGTACGTGGCATAAGGGGTGCATTCTTTCCACAGGCCACCAATATAAGGGGTGTTTTTCTCACTAATTGGTTTTAGCAGGGGTTCTCCAAGACCTAAAAACGATTTCAATGGTTCTTTTAAGGTAAAAAAATGTTGTGAAAGGCTGCTCTAAAGTTTCGCTTAAATAAAAAAAGGTACATTTTCACCAAGATAAAGCTGGCTACAATGCAGCAAACAGCATACTTCCACACACAAAAAAACACCCTAGAATGCCTTATAGTTACATTTTGAAATGTGATGATTCAGCAAGAGGAGTTCAGTCACGTGGAGCGAGTTTTGGTCACACAATTCTACAGCTGGCAGCAGAGCAAAAGTTTCATGAGGTGTGTGAAACACTTTAAGTGTCACATCTCACTATGGGCCAACAGTGTTAAAAAGAAAACCAAAGGACGGGCCATGACATCCTACGCTGCTTTCATTTGCATTACAATGTGATTATGAAATATTTTTGTTTTTTGGTAATGGTAGATTAAAGTGAAATTTAAAAAAAAAACATATAATCAAGCATATATTTGTAAATCAAGAAAGTATCTTCTAATCCTGTCAGTCTCCTCAAAATCTCTGAATACTTTTCTATTTTTGATGCTTTGATCTGACTTTCTGTTAGAGGGTGGCTATGTTCATACTCCATGGTCCCTGTACGTAGGAATGTAGCCATGCTGTTTTGCTTGCTCCTGAAATGGAATATGTACTATGGGCTATATGAGCTATGGAATCTGTAGTGTACATTGAGCAGTGTGTATGTGGAGTAGTGGATGTGTATGGGTTATTTGTGGATATTTTTCTGCCATTGTTGCAGAGACAGGGCTTTGCTTTTCTATATCTGAGCCTCTACAAAGAAGAACTGTGACACCATCAAATCTCATTTCAAATCTCTTATGACTAGTAGTCAGAGGCAGCAGTGCCTTAGATCTTACACTGGAGATATACAGCTATGCGGCTGTAGACATGGGAAGCACAGGTGTGCCCAGGCACAAGCGCATATGTGGCCTCCCGTCTGCAATGCTAAGTGAAGAGGATCGGCTGCAGGTTCATTTTGTCTGCTGCTGCCCTTGTTGTTCATGTTTGCCGAGAGATATGGCCAGGGCTTTTTTTCAGCAGGAACTAGGGGGAACTCAGTTCCACCACCTCTGGCATCAGGTCTTCTGCTCCCTGCTCACCACTATCACTTGGTAACACTGAAGTCTAGCTTCTGCGTTTACAAGTGATAGCTTATCTCCCAGTAGCTCCCACAGGTCAGATCTCCTGTGCAGATCCCACTGAGTGCCTGACAGGGACAAGGGAGATACAGAACAGGTGCCCAGGGTTCAGTGCAGTCATAGGCAGGAGAGGGTGCGTGGTAGGCTGCACCCTCTGTGGTCTCCATTTTTTCCCTGGCGACCAGTTGTTGATACTCCTACTGCATGATCCCCCTTGCAAGTGACTATAGTATAGTATAGTATGATGGGAGGTACTACAGCCGGATAGGTGTTTCAACTTAATATTGCAACAAAGGTAAGACATATGACAGATGGTGAAGCTTTTAAGGAGGGGGGAGAAGATGAGGGCAGTGGAGGGAGGGGGTTGTATGCAGAGGGAAGAGCTACTATTTGATGCCATTTGGCAGGTATGTGTGTGGTTGGCATGGTTGAGTTCCTGCACCTATTCTCTGAGAAATAAAGCCCTGGATATGGCAAACAAATGCCTATGTAATGCACAGCTGTAAGATACTGCTATCCTGGAGCTGTGTATAGCCAGTGTTAAAGTAGAACTATAGGCAAAACTTTTTTTTATTTTGGATAGCGTAAGAGATGGTCATAACCCCTGTGAATTTATTTTTTGCTATCTGCATCCCATTGTGGAGATTTACCTTCACTTCCTGTCCCATAGCCAAACAGGAAATGAGAGGAAATATCTGAAAATTAAGGGAATCCCTAGGGGACCCCCAGGTCACCAGAACTAGTGTCCCCATTGGAAGCCAGTCCTCTACCCCAGTGTTTCTTAACCTTTTTTCAGTCAAGGCACCCTTTAAAATCATGGACAATCTTGAGGCACCCTCCAAAATTATGGACAGGCTTGAGGTGGCCCATTCTAAAATGTAAAAACTATTATAATAGTGTTACTTAATGCAGCAAAATCAGTACACGTAGGACACCCATCGTTAGAGGTAATTCATTCTTCCAAAGCAAATACATTTATGCAAACTGGTACTGACTAGTATTCCCAAGTTTCTTTTCTCCCTCAGTTTTTCTCCATCACTTAGCTAATGAAACCCCAAAGGAGAGAGTCAAGGGAGGGTCAAACAAGGATGATATGCAGGCAACTGACATCCTCCTTATCAACTAATGATGTTATTGGTCGTCAGGAGGTTGGCAGCTAGAAGGTTTTAATGGTGTGCAATGAAAACCTGTGGCTTTGTGTAACTAAAAGGCAGGTTTCATCCAACCACCGGCTTGTATACAATTTTTGCCCAATATTTAAGCATTTTGCTAAGGCACCCCTGAAGAAACCTCAAGGCACCCTGGTTGACAAAGTCTGGAAGAGGAAGAGGATGTTAAGTACTAGGAATATTGGGAGGAATGGAGGATTATGGAAGGTTTAGTTTTTTACAGACTAAGCTGGCTTGGTAGACAGAGAAAATAACGATCCTGTATTCACTGGAGCTCATAATAGGAGCAGTTGTTGTATCTGGACTGAGGAGAAGAGTGTGGAGGACATTCAAAGGGACTTATGCTGCGTACATACAAGCGGATTTTCTATCAGAGTAGACTCTGACGGTCTCAGACGGAGTTCCGCTGAAACCGACTTGCCTACACACGATCACACCAAAGTCTGATCGTTTAGAACGTGATGACGTATGACGGGACTAGAAAAAGGAAGTTCAATAGCCAGTAGCCAATAGCTGCCCTTGTGTCGTTTTTGGTCCGTCGGACTAGCATACAGACAAACGGTTTTCCCTATAGAAACTGAGTCCATCGGAAAGATTTGGGATGCTGACAGAGTACACTGGGGACACTGACCAGGAAACAGAGGGACATCACCTGCTATTACAGGAAATGGTAAAAGGCCACTGGCAAGACCCCAATACATTTTGACGAGGAACAATGTTGCCTGCAGGTATTACAGTGCTTGTGCCTTTATCAGTGTTTAAAGAGACATTCTCCTGAGCGCTCCAACAAAAGAGTTGGGCCCCAACAAAATGGGCAGCCGGCAAAAGAGAGAGAGAGGGTAACTTACTGACTGCTGAACTGTTATGATGATTTGCTCCAGTATAGGGTTTAGAAGGGTTTCTCTCCACACTAATTGTTTGTTAGTTTGAAGTATATTTCTTGCCACTGTTCACTTATTTGCAGCATATCTCTTGCAATTGTTTATCTGTTTGCTGTGTCATTACTGTGTTTTATATCTCTTTTGGCACTGGGGTACTTTTAACCCCAAAGAAAGGGTTAAAAAGGCCTGTGTTGCGGCGCTTCCGAAGCGCTTTTCAGGCGCTTCGGAAACACTGCCCATTCATTGCATGGGGCAGGGCATTTTGGGAGTGATGTATACAGCGTTCCTAAACTGCCCCAAATATGCTGCTTGCAGGACTTTTCCTAACATCCCACAAGCGCACCGCCACAGTGTGAAAGCACTCTTTTTCATATTCAGACGGCATTGGAGGCAAATTTTAGGCACTTTACAGGCGCTATTTCTAACGCTAAAACGCCTGAAAATTGCCTCAGTGTGAAAGGGCTCTAAGGCCTCAGTGCTACCTGACGTTCTCTCCTCTTCTATGCCTCTGAAACAGTAAGACCCCTTTCACACTGAGGCACTTTTCAGGCGCTTTCACAAGCGCCTGAAAAGCTCAGGAAAACCTATTTCTATTAAAATCAATGAATGCTTTCACACTGGGGCAGTGCGCTGGCAGGGCAGTGAAAAAATGCCCCCCTCCATTGAAATGAATGGAAAGCTCTTCAAAAGCACCTGAAAAGCTCTTCAAAAGCGCTCAGTGTTTTACTGGCAGATAAGATAGCGCCTCAGTGTGAAAGGGGCCTGATTCTCAAACTGTGTGCCGCATGAGATTTGCAGGTGTGCCGTAGGAGTTTTAAAAAATATTTAACATTGCCAACGTTTTGAAACCTTGAACATATTGAAAAATGAAATGGTAAATCAATGTCACAAAAGTTAAAAAAGTAACATATAAAATGCAATCTCTGTCAGTCTGTCATTCATTGCTTCCTTTCAAAACCCAAGACTTGTGTGAGATCTCGGGAGAACTCGATCGCTCTAATTATATTATAATAATAGAGACCATTCCATTCCAACTTTGATGCTTATAAATAAAGTTTGTTAATTGTTTAGTGATGGAGAAATACTTAATCATGTCTGGAACTCTGAAAGAGAACCTGTTAAATGAAAAGCAAAGAAGCAAGCGAAAGTACAAAGAAGATTACAATCGCTTTGATCGGATTTGCTCTTGAAAGCAGGCATATCCTTCACATTAAATACAGTGGGGAGAACAAGTATTTGATACACTGCCGATTTTGCAGGTTTTCCTACTTACAAAACATGTAGAGGTCTGCAATTTTTATCATAGGTACTCTTCAACTGTGAGAGACGGAATCTAAAACAAAAATCCAGAAAATCACATTGTATGATTTTTAAAAAATTAATTTGCATTTTTTTGCATGACATAAGTATTTGATCACCTACCAACCACTAAGAATTCCGTCTCTCACAGACCTGTTATTTTTTCTTTAAGAAGCCCTCCTGTTCTCCACTCATCACCTGTATTAATTGCACCTGTTTGAACTTGTTACCTGTATAAAAGACACCTGTCCACACACTCAATCAAACAGACTCCAACCTCTCCACAATGGCCAAGACCAGAGAGCTGTGTAAGGACATCAGGGATAAAATTGTAGACCTGCACAAGGCTGGTCTACAGGACAATAGGCAAGCAGCTTGGTGAGAAGGCAACAACTGTTGGCGCAATTATTAGAAAATGGAAGAAGTTCAAGATGACGGTCAATCTCCCTCGGTCTGGTGCTCCATGCAAGTTCTCACCTCGTGGGGCATCAATGATCATGAGGAAGGTGAGGGATCAGCCCAGAACTACACGGCAGGACCTGGTCAATGACCTAAAGAGAGCTGGGACCACAGTCTCAAAGAAAACCATTAGTAACACACTAAGCCTTCATGGATTAAAATCCTGCAGTGCATGCAAGGTCCCCCTGCTCAAGCCAGCACATGTCCAGGCCCGTCTGAAGTTTGCTAATAACCATCTGGATGATCCAGAGAAGGAATGGGTGAAGGTCATGTGGTCTGATGAGACAAAAATAGAACATTTTGGTCTAAACTCCACTCGCCGTGTTTGGAGGTAGAAGAAGGATGAGTACAACCCCAAGAACACCATCCCAACCATAAAGCATGGAGGTGGAAACATCATTCTTTGGGGTTGCTTTTCTGCAAACGGGACAGGACGACTGCACCGTATTGAGGGGAGTATGGATGGGGCCATGTATCATGGGATCTTAGCCAACAACCTCCTTCCCTTAGTAAGAGCATTGAAGGTGGGTCGTGGTTGGGTCTTCCAGCATGACAACGACCCGAAACACACAGCCAGGGCAACTAAGGAGTGGCTCCGTAAGAAGCATCTCAAGGTCCTGGAGTGGCCTAGCCAGTCTCCAGGCCTGAACCCAATAGAAAATCTTTGGAGGGAGCTGAAAGTCCGTATTGCCCAGCGACAGCCCCGAAACCTGAAGGATCTAGAGAAGGTCAGTTATGGAGGAGTGGGCCAAAATTCCTGCTGCAGTGTGTGCAAACCTGGTCAAGAACTACAGGAAATGTATGATCTCTGTAATTGCAAACAAAGGTTTCTGAACCAAATATTGAGTTCTGCTTTTCTGATGTATGAAACTTACAGTATGTCATGCAATAAACTGCAAAAATTGCTAAATCTTTTCAGGTGTGCCGTGAAAACTTTTAGATCTTTTGCTGCGCCGCGAGAAAAAAAAGTTTGAGAAACACTGCTCTGAAACATAATGATATTGCACACTACAAAATGATTGGAGAGAGTACAGATTCTTTCAAACCTTGTTTTTAACTGAAACATTGCATGTCTACATACAACACCACTTGACTGACTATAAGTGTTTGTTACTCATACCTTCCAGCCATCCCGGATTCCGCGGGACCGTCCCACAATTTCCTCACATGGTGAAGAGCCTCTGACGGAGACTCTTCACCATGTGATCAGCAGTGTCCAATCACAGCTGATCACAGTGTAAACAGGAAGAGCTGTTTATCGGCTTTCCCTCCACTCGCATCTGAAAGACGCAAGTAGAGGAGAGCTGGCTGCTCTCCTGACAGGGGGGTCTGCGCTGATTGATTATCAGTGCAGCCCCCCTGAGGATGCCCACCCAGGACCACCAGGGATGCCACCCATGTCTACCAGGGATGCTGACCATGGATGCCCACCCAGAGCCAATAGAGATGCCACCCAGGACCACCAGGTATGAACTTTAGAGGTGCCAATCAGTGCCCATTGTAGTTGCCAATCAGTGCCCAGCAGTAAAGCCTGCCAGTGCCTCCTCATCAGTGCTGCCTATCAGAGCCATCTAACAGTGCCCATCAGTGCCGCCTATCAGTGCCACCTATCAGTGCCCATCAGTGCCACCTATGACTGCCCATCAGTGCTGCCTATCAATGCCCATCAGTGATGCATATCCGTGCCACCTATCAGTGCCCATCAGTGCTGCATATTAGTGCCTCATCATCAGTGCCCATCAGTGCCACCTCATCAGGGCCACCTCACCAGTGCCCATCAGTGCCACCTCATCAGCGCCCGTCAGTGAAGGAGAAAACTTACTTATTTACTGCATTTTATAACAAAAACAAAGAAAAACTTTTTTTTCCCAAAATTTTTGGTCTTTTTTTATTTGTTTAGCAAAAAAAAGAAAAAAAAAAACAGTGGTGATCAAATACCACCAAAAGAAAGCTCTATTTGTTGAACAGAATGCTAAAAATTTTGTTTGGGTACAGTGTTGCATGACCGCGCAATTGTCATTCAAATTGCAACAGCGCTGAAAGCTGAAAATTGGCGTGGGCAGGGAGAGGGGAAAGGTACCGGTATTGAAGTGGTTATTAAGCATTATATGTTCAAGTTAACCATAATCTAGTTTAAGCATGTAACTTACAAATAAAACAATAGACAAAGTTGAAAATTTTATGTAAAACAAAAACTCATCAACAAATCAAAAATCAAACAAAAAAAGGATAAAATATTTCTGAATACTAGAACATAGGAAAATAATTGACCACCCCCCCCAAAAAATGCATTTCTCAAAGTTAAAGCAAATACACACATCTGTACAAGTGTACAGTCATACAATGTATAGATACCTGGTATGGTGTAGTGTAGAGATGCCAAAACAGCCCCTTGTTCCTCTGACCTGCCTGCAATACATGTAAGTGACTAAGCTCTGCTTCACTTTATATGCAATTCATCACAATTCACCAACATGAGGTGGCTTTAGATTTGCTAAAAGAGTTTAATCTTCCTAAAAAGGACATGTTTTATTATGCTTATTGGACAGTGTGTCTATCCTTTGTTTCCACTCACTATCCAAGTCATTAGCATTTTAATACTGGGAGAGAATATAACAGGAAGGAAACTTAAATAAATATTATACATGATGACTGGCTCAACTGATATCAACAACCGATGACACAATCATTTCTTTATGAATTGAATTGACCATCAAATACTTTGTGGTCTTTCCCCAAAACTGTTTGTTTAGATATTGTTGCATGAATGACATGGATTCTCAAGTAATCAGTTATATTTAGGGTGTCTTTAAACTGACCCATCCTGTCACTAATTCATGGCCTAATGTGATTCTCAGCACAGGTTCTGCTTTATAAGTATATCATAGAAGTATATCAAAGAAGGTTATAAAAAGGTGCTAACCTCCTTCTGAAAATGCTGTTTGCTTTCTCTTTACTGACCCTCTGACCCCTGAGCTGCATAGATGATCTGTGCCAGTGACACAAAATACAGAAACCACAAGGTCAGTATGACATCTCTTCTCTCTCTCTCTATTTTCTCTCTCTCACTTTTCTTTAACAAACACCTCTGCCCTTCAGAATACTTGCTATTACAAATGTGTGGGAGAGGATCTAAAGCTCACTTGTGAAATATCACTTTATTGGTCAAAACACAATACTAGTGTGTTCCGGGGTCCCACGGATCTGGGTTAGAGTCCTGGAAAACACCCTTCAACCCTGCACTTAGTATGTAGCACACCCCGCAACCCTGCACTTAGTACGTAGCGCAACACTGCACTCTGTACGTAGTGTGCCCCACTACCCTGCACTCTGTATGTAGAGTGCCCCACAACCCTGCACTCTGTACACAGTGCACCCCACAACCCTGCACTCTGTACGTAGTGTGCCCCACAACCCTGCACTCTGTACACAGTGCACCCCACAACCCTGCACTCTGTACGTAGTGTGCCCCACAACCCTGCACTCTGTACACAGTGCACCCCACAACCCTGCACTCTGTACGTAGTGTGCCCCACAACCCTGCACTCTCTACACAGTGTGCCCTGCATCCCTGCACTCTGTACGTAGTGTGCCCCACTACCCTGCACTCTGTACGTAGAGTGCCCCACAACCCTGCACTCTGTACACAGTGCACCCCACAACCCTGCACTCTGTACGTAGTGTGCCCCACAACCCTGCACTCTCTACACAGTGTGCCCCGCATCCCTGCACTCTGTACGTAGTGTGCCCCACAACCCTGCACTCTGTACACAGTGTGCCCCGCAACCCTGCACTCTGTACGTAGTGTGCCACACAACCCTGCACTCTGTACACAGTGTGCCCCGCAACCCTGCACTCTGTACGTAGTGTGCCCCACAACCCTGCACTCTGTACACAGTGTGCCCCGCAAGCCTGCACTCTGTACGTAGTGTGCCCCACAACCCTGCACTCTGTACACAGTGCGCCCTGCAACCCTGCACTCTGTACGCAGCACGCCCCGCAACCCTGCACTCTGTACGTAGCCTGCTCAGCAACCCTGCACTCTGAAGGTAGCGCGCCCAGCAACCCTGCACTCTGTACGCAGCAACCCTGAACTCCGTACATAGCGCACCACGCAACCCTGCACTCTTTATGTAGTAAAAGAATGTAGTAAAAAAATGCAGACTCCAAACACTCCTGACCCTTGCATTCTGTGCATTACACCCTCCTGACCCCTGCATTCTGTGCATTACACCCTCCTGATCCCTATGTTTTGTGCATTACACACTCCTGACCCCTGCATTCTGTACATTACACACCCACATTTTGCCACGGCATGCACCACAGGTTGTCCCCTGCCTCAAGTGTCCCTCATTGGGAAGTTCAAAAGTTGGGAGGTATGGTTATATCAAAATATGAGTTTAACCACTTAAAGGAGTTGTAAAGGCAGAAGGTTTTTTATCTTAATGCATTCTATGCATTAAGATAAAGAAACCTTTTGTGTGTATAAGCCTTCCCAGTACCCCCTAATTTCTTACCTGAGCCCCATCTCTCACCAGCGATGTCCACGAATGTCTAAGCCGTCAGGGACACTTCTCCTGATTGGCTGAGACACAGCAGCGGGGCCATTGGCTCCCGTGGCTGTCAATCAAAGCCGGTCAGCCAATCAGGGGGGAGAGGGGGCGGGGCCGGGTTGGGGCTGACTGTGGGGGCACTGGATAGGAGGGAGGGTCCAGGAGCAGCAAAGAGGCACCCAAGAAGAGGAGGATCCGGGCTGCTCTGTGCAAAACCAACTGCACAGAGGAGGTAAGGCTAACATGTTTGTTATTTTATTTTTTAAATGAGACTTTACAATCACTTTAAGGACCAAGCCTTTTCCGACACTAGTTGTTGCTTACAAGTTAAAATATGTATTTTTTTTGCTAGAAGATTACTTAGAACCCTAAGAAGATTACTTACAAACATTACAGTAAAACCTTGGATTGCAAGCATAATTTGTTCTGGAAACATGCTTGTATTCCAAAGCACTTGTATATCAAAGCAGATTTCCCCATAAGAAATAATGGAAACCCAGGCGATTCGTTCCACAACCATTTATTCATAAGTCCTTCAGTTTATAGTCCATATAAAAAGATTATAGCAATGTGATAGGTTGTGTAACCATAAAATGTCCATCCACAAGGGGATTAGAAGAAAAATCAAGCAGGAGCTACACAGTATAAAAGAGAAGAGAGGCTCCTCTAAGTGTAGCAATATGGTTACATTTAATGAAGGTACAATATTTAGCAACTCACATGGATGATAATTTATACAGGCACATCTAAGTATGGAGGCATCCGGGGTAAAGCTGTCCACATAGACCGTCCCTCGCACCGCCGGCTCTCATCGCTATCAGTTTGCAAGCGTGGCCGGGAAGACAGTAGAGCGATCTGAAAGCGAGGCTTGAAGCGCTCGTAGAGCGCAGCGTGAGGGATGACATCAATGGCGGTTAATCATCAACCATGTGAGTTGCTAAATGTTGTACCTTCATTAGATGTAACCATATTGCTACACTTAGAGGCGCCTCTCTTCTCTTTTATACTCTACTTTATAGTTGTGACGTGACGCTACTTGTATATCAAGACATCGCTTGTATGTATTGTATGTATTAAAAAATGTTGCTTGTCTTGCAAAACGCTCTCAAACCAAGTTACTCTAAAAAAATGGTACTGGGGTGAAGCCTGCAGCTGCAGGCTCTGCCCCGGTGCAACCACTTCCTCAAAGCAATGTACAGGTACAACGTTTTGTGGGAAGTGGTTAAGTTATGATGTATGTAACAAACCCTTTTTAAAAAATCTTTGAATATGACTCATGTACCTACACTATATTATAAATATGATACTCCTTATACCTCTGATGAAGGAGACGTGAACTCTCCGAAATGCGTTGGGTGGCAGAAGATTCAACATATTTTCATACCTTTCACAGTTGGTGTAATAGTAGCCTAGTTAGCGATGTCTCTTCTTTTTATATGTTAATGTACCAATAAATTCTGTTTTTATGCGTTTCACTTCTCATATATATTTTTGTAATTCAAGTGCCTTAAAAGTCCCACAAAAATAGCGGAATTTCTCTGGCTGTATACATTTAACTATAGAGATGTGGCACTTTGCCGAGGTTTGTCACCTTGAGTCTATATGACTGCTGCACTCTATAAATTATGTTATATATTACCTACTACTGACCCCTACACTCTATCCCCTGTGCTGTACATTACATAGTCCTGACCAAAGTGTTATGCCCTGTACACACGGTCGGATTTTTCGACGGAAAAAGTGCGATCGGATTGTGTTGTCGGAAATTCCGATCGTGTGTAGGCTCCATCGGACTTTTTCCATCGGAATTTCCGACACACAAAGTTTGAGAGCAAACTATAAAATTTTCCGACAACAAAATCCGATCGGTTAAATTCCGATCGTGTGTACACAAATCCAACGCACAAAGTGCCACGCATGATCAGAATAAATAAAGAGATGAAAGCTATTGGCTACTGCCCCGTTTATAGTCCTGGCGTACTTGTTTTACGTCACCGCATTCAGAACGATCGGATTTTCCGACAACTTTGTGCGACCGTGTGTATGCAAGACAAGTTTGAGCCAACATCCGTCGGAAAAAATCCATGGATTTTGTTGTCGGAATGTCCGATCAATGTCCGACCGTGTGTACAGGGCATTAAAGTTTAGTCAAAGAAAAAAAAATCAGCACAAGGGGCAGTCACTGCTGAGGCCTGATTCACACCTGTGCATTGTTAGTGCTTTTTGCATTTTGCAGATTTGCACTACAGCCCATTTAAAAATGGTTTCCTATGGAACATGGTCTGTAGTGTAAATCTGCAAAATGCTAAAAGCACTAAAAATGCATAGGTGTGAATCAGGCCTTAGTGTCCCTTGTGCTGGTGGCTGCAAATTTAGATGTGAACTCTTCAGTTCACATGGGTAAACATCCCTCCCTCACATTTTTGTCATCATTTTTCGTGAATTTACGAAAATGTGGGGAAATTTTCGCTTAGTTTTCATCACTGAAAAATTGGCGCTGACAAAATTATGACCAAAAGGTTTTCGTCAATTAAATTAACACTGGGCTGTAGTATAGTTTCCATGAATGAAAAGCTATCTATGAATGGAGGAGGCAAACCTTGTGTTCATCTACCAGTCCTCCAATGCTACCATTTAATCAAACTGCACTCTTCTAGGAACCATAAACCAAGCAAACTTTGCCGAGTATTTTTTCACTTTTATCCGTTTATATTACTGTTACTTTTGTTTGTTTTGTATAATCTTTTCACACCACTTTCTCTTCTTTTTTTATCAAACAATATTTAAAAATCGGGATGCTGAATCTCTAAATGCTCTAACAAGGAATTAAAGTGGTTGTAAACCTCCATTTTCAGGTTGTTCCTATAGGTAAGCCTATAATAAGGCTTACCTATAGGTACAGTAAATATCTCCTAAACGTGCGCGTTTAGGAGATGTTTACTTTGTACCGTGCCGGTGATGTCATTGGCGCATGCGCTGTTAAGAAACGCCCCCCCTTGCCGTTTCTTCACTAGCGAGTGCCGTGGCTGGCGGCTCCTACGACTTTGCGAATCCGGCAAGTCACAGAGCCGGAAGGAAAAGGGGCGAACAAGAATGTGGCCTCCAGCAGGGACAGCGCGGGCTTTGTTTGCAGGTAAGTGTCACATAATGTGCTAGAATGTGTTGCATACTAGCACATTATGCTTTTACTTTGCAGGGAACAAAAAAAGGAAGTAAAACCCATCAAGGTTTACTTCCTCTTTAACCACTTCCATAACGGGCCATTGTCAAATATCCGCAAAAACACCTTGCCATCCCGGTTGGATATCATATGAAGGCCTCTACAGTGCGGCGATTGGGGATCAAGTGTGTCTCTCCGATCAGGGTAAAGAGCCAATGAAATCGGTTCTTTACCGCGTGACTGTCTGTGTCCAATCACAGCTGGTCACATGTTTTTTGCTCACGATCGTCCCTTGTGCGCGCCCCCCAGGACCTTGGACACAGCCCATCCCAGATCAGGGTAAAGAGCCAATGAAGTTGTCTCTTTACCACTTGACCGGCTGTGTCCAATCACAGCCAGTCACAAATGTCAACAAACCGCTGTAGCGCTGTTTCCGGTTTCACCTCCTCAGTGTTTGAGGAGGAGACCTGGCTTAAAAAATGCAGAAATGTGCCCGATTGCCCCCCCCAAATAAAGAGGACCTGTCACAGCCCATCTCAGTACCTGTCACAGATGCTGGTGACAGGTACTCAGATGCTGGTGACAGGTACTCAGATGGTGGTGACAGGTACACTGGAACTCGTGACAGGTACTCTGGGGCTGGTGACAGGTACTCAGATGGTGGTGACAGGTACACTGGAACTCGTGACAGGTACTCTGGGGCTGGTGACAGGTACTCAGATGCTGGTGACAGGTACTCAGATGCTGGTGACAGGTACTCTGGAACTCGTGACAGGTACTCTGGGGCTGGTGAAGGTACTCAGATGCTGGTGACAGGTACTCTGGAACTCGTGACAGGTACTCTGGGGCTGGTGACAGGTACTCAGATGCTGGTGACAGGTACTCAGATGGTACTCAATCAGCCCCAGAGTACCCGTCACCATCCTACAGCTCACCGCGGTCACCCGCTGCCTGATCCCGCACCAAGATGGGGTAAGTGCCGGGCAGTCAGAGAGCGGGGGGGGGTCACAGTGGCTGCATTTGATGGGCACAAGTGGCTGCATTTGACGGGCACAGTGCATTGATGGGGCATAGTGGCTGCATTTGACAGGCACAGTGATGGGGCACAGTGGCTGCATTTGATGGTCACAGTGCCGGCGTTTGAAGGGCACAGTGGTGACATTTGACGGGCACAGTGGCGGCATTTGACAGGCACAGTGGCTGCAATTGATGGCACAGTGGCTGCATTTGATGGTTTTTTTTTTTCAGTATTTTTCAGAATTTTTTTGTTTGTCTGCGCCCCCCCCAAAGATTTTGAGCACCAACCGCCACTGGTTTGCAGGAAAAGAAAGAGGAAGTAAAAACCTATTCCAGCGATGATCAATCTCGGTCTGTTGGTGCTTAGATTGTTTTCCCTAAGCAGGAAAATCTTTTCACAGGTTGGGTTCTGAGAGTGTAATTCGTCGTGTTCTTGTGCTGCCAGACAAAGCTGTGCTGTGTGGCAGAGCTGTGTAAATCTCATGAATGTGTGGGCAGAAATGCAAATCCTTTGGTGGGTAAAACACCTCCCTTATTTGCATTTCATCTGTCTATTTAGAGGTTGACCTAAGCTTTAAATGTCTAACACTTCCCTAAAAAAAATTCCAGTGCCAACTCTTTACCCAGACAGTCCTGCATTGTTGGCAAGTTTGGTTATGGTTTGAAAATTGTCAGCTTGCTATTTTTTCTTATTTTATATTTGAAGCCCTATGAATAGTTTCCCATTTTCAGTTTCCCTTCCACTCCTTCTGCCTTTTAATCTCCTCCTACCTCCCATGTGACCATTACAATTGTTGTTCTCGCCGGTTCTCCCACATTATTCTTTCGCAACCCTCTCGTTAATAAGCTGCAAGCCATTGCATGACAAACATTACAGGAGGCTTTCCGCTTTCACTCTGACAGATCTGTGACTTTCCAATTGTTTGGGTTGTGAAGGCAGCGAAGGAAATTTGACAGAAGTGTCACTATGTTGGATTTTTGGAGGGGATGCATTCAATTCCTCTAATCTTGTCTTCAAATAGCTGGATAGAAAGTAATCACAGGTGCTTCCAGAATTATGAGAAATCTCACACACTAAAAATAAATGTATGGTCACATGGTAGGAAATTTTTTTTCCAGAATTTTTTTTTATTATTATTATTTAATTATCAGTAAAACAAAGAAAAAAGAAATAATCCAGCTCATTTACTCTCAATACCTACTTCATGCATCCTTGGACCTCCCCCATCCCCTGCGCATCCTACGCAAATAAAAGTAAATAGGATAATATAATGTTAAATAGAATAATATTTAATAAAAATAATTAAAATAACAAATAACAAAAGTAAATTTAAACTAAATACAATTAAATATGTTAAAAGTAAATAAATACAAATAAACTGATTAAAGAAAACTAAAATAACAACATTAATAATAATAAATAAATAAGATAGGATCTTATAATATAATATCAAAACTTGCAAGCATCGTGTTTTTATCAGACGTCACAAACCAACAAGATCCATACCCGTTGGGAGTATGGAAATCCAACAATTGAGGTATGGGAACCAAATGGTGGGGTATGGGACTGAATCGTTAGATGAGGGTTTCTCAACCAGTATATAGTGGAACCCTAGGGTTTCTCCAGAGGTTGCTAGGGGTTCCTTGAGCAATAAGAGATTTCTGCTTCTCAGATGAGAAACCACTGACACCATTGATCTTTTTAGCAATCTGTAATAAGGATTCTTCCTAATGACCACAACTATAAGAAGCATTCTTCCCACCAGTGGTGGCCCATCCATTAGGGGCGCCTAGGCGCCACCCCCTCTCTCCTCGCAACCCCCTATATGCAGTGGATAGATTCATTCGTGCCCTTTCAGGGCACCAGGCACATGAATAACAGTCGCAAGGGTTTTTTTTAAAGCACCTGATTATAGCCAGAGGCTCTAATAGGCTTCAAAATAGGGTGGGCTCGGGTCGCAGAGGCTGCGTCCGGAGCCCACCCAGGTGTGTTGCAACAGCGAATGAATATTTGCTGTTGCAACACTGGTCCTCCTCCCTGCCACTCGGGAAGCAGGTATGAAACCCGTTTCCCGATTGGCCAAAATGTCAGGCGATCCTATTGGATACCTAGCACCGGGAGGAGCAGAGAGAAGATGCACTGCCTCCAGGAGAGGACACCGGAGCAGCTTTCCCGGAGCCCGCCACGCTGGAAGATGGCCGCATCATCCCCACCCACATTCAGGGTAATAACAGCGGGTGGTGGGGTGGGTATTAGTGCCGTGCCACGGGGGGGAGGGGGTAGGTGGCAGTTGTGCTAGTGCCACTCCACCATCAGCCCGGGGGTCGTTTGCCACCCCCCCAAAAAAAAACCCACCAGCTGCCAATGCTTCCCACTGACCATCACAATAATGTACATATAATAATTATTAGCAGGGGTTCCCTGAAGACAAAAAAGTTATTTTAAGAGTTCCTCCATGTTAAAAAGGTTGAGAAAGGCTGCTCTAGATAGTAAAAAAAATGAACCAAATGATAGACGTATGGGAACACAATGATGGGGTTATGGGGATCAAATGATGGGGGTATAGGTGTCACATTTTTGGGATATATACACAGATTAGCTATAACATTATGACCACCCACCATAACCCCTTCAGGCATGGATTCCACTAGACCTCTGAAGGCATGCTGTAGTATCTGGCACCAGTAGCAGATCCTTTAAGGCCTCTAAGTTGTGAGGTTTTTCCAGCACATCCCATAGATGCTGGATCAGATTGAGATCTGGAGAATTTGAAGGCAAAGTCAACACCTCAATCTATTCGTAGCGCTTCAAAAAAACATTCTTGAATTCATCAGACTGGGCCACCTTCTTCCATTGCTCCTTGGTCCAGTTCTGATGCCCATTGTAGGTTCTTTTGGCTGTGGACACGAAGCAGCATGGGCACACTGACTGCTCTGCGGCTATGCAGCCCCATACGAAATAAACTGCGATGCATTGTGTGTTCTGACACTTTTCTATAGGGACCAGCATTAATTTTTTTTAGCAGTTTGAGCTACAGCAGCTCTTCTATTGGATCGGACTACAAAGGCCAGCCTTCACTCTCCACATGCATCAATGAGCCTTGGCCACCCATGACCCTGTGGCCAGTTCATCGGTTTAAAGAAGGGCCCCACCAAGAGGCGGCCAATGTTAAATATCAGTCTCCAGGTACTTTCAGCCACATTTAGGAGTACTCCATACACTAGAGACACATACATCCACCTGCCATAGGGGGTTATAGGCATAGCATGCACAAAAGGACTTCTTTTTGTCTTCTAAGGTAGCTGGTGCCATTCTAGAGACTCTAGTTGCATCTGTTATTATAGTCCAGTTGAACCTCACTATAGTGCACGTTAGTGGGTTACTGACCAGTTACTCTATAGTGTCTGGGTATTTACTTGTTGTTGATTTACACCTAGTTTATCTGTATTGCCATAATACTGTAACCACTCCCCCATATGGGTTGCTGAATGTAATGGCTCACCCTGCCCAACCCGATATCCATCTCTCAGACACTCAGAGGCATACAACAGTCTAAGCTTTATTTTTTTTATTTTTTTTTTTATTGAGGAGATTGAACTTGGATGGGAAATGGGACATTATGGGATGCCCAGCAATATTCAGTGCAACTCGCTTGAGACTTCTATATACAGTGGATATAAAAAGTCTACACACTACTGTTAAAATGTCAGGTTTCTGTGATGTAAAAAAAAAGACAAATATAAATCATTTCAGAACTTATTCCACCTTTTTAATGTGACCTATAAACTGTACAACTCAGTTGAACAACAAGTTGAAATGTTTTAGGTGGATGGAAGTAAAAATAAAAAACTAAAATAATATGCTTGCATAAGTGTGCACACCCTTAAACTAATGCCACGTACACACGACCGGACTTTCAGGCAGAAAAGGTCCAACGGAATAATTCCGTTGGACATTCCAATCGTGTGTGGGCTTCATCTGACTTTTTCTTCCGAAAATTCTGACGGACCTAGAAATAGAACATGTTTTAAATCTTTCCGACGGAATCAATTCCTATCGGGAAAACCATTCGTCTGTATGCTATTCCGACGGACCAAAAACGTCGCAAGGGCAGCTATTGGCTACTGGCTACTGAACTTCCTTTTTCTAGTCCCATCGTACGGCATCGCGTTCTAAAGGATCGGACTTTGGTGTGATCGTGTGTAGGCAAGTCCGTTTCAGCGGAACTCCGTCGAAAAAACCGTCAGAGTTCATTCCGACGGAAAAAACGGTCATGTGTATGTGGCATAATACTTTGTTGAGGCACCATTTGATTTTATGACAGCACTCAGTCTTTTTGGGTATGAGTCTATCAGCATGGCACATCTTGACATGGCAATATTTGCCCACTCTTCTTTGCAAAAACACTCCAAATCTGTCAGAATGCGAGGGCATCTCCTGTGCACAGCCCTCTTCACATCACCCCAAAGATTTTCAATAGGATTCAGGTCTGTGCTCTGGCTGGGCCATTCCAAAACTTTAATCTGCTTCTGGTGAAGCCATTCCTTTGTTGATTTGGATGTATGCTTTGGGTTGTTCTCATGCTGAAAGATGAAGGTCCTCTTCATGTTTAGCTTTGTAGCAGAAGCCTGAAGGTTTTGTGCCAATATTAACTTGTATTTTTAACTGTTCATAATTCCCTCTACCTTGACTAAGGCCCTTGTTCCAGCTGAAGAAAAACAGCCCCAAAGCATTATGCTGCAACCACCATGCTTCATAGTGGGTATGGTGTTCTTTTGGTGATGTGCAGTGTTGTTTTTGCGCCAAATATATCTTTTGGCATTATGGCCAAAAAGTTTCAACCTTCGTTTTATCAGACCAGAACACATTTTCCCACAGGCTTTTGGCAGACTTCAGATGTGTTTTTACAACAGCTGGGCCTGTATGTTTTTCTTCGTAAGAAAAGGCTTCCATCTCGCCACTCTACCCCATAGCCCAGACATATGAAGAAAACGGGAGATTGTTGTCACATGTACCACACAGCCAGTACTTGCCATATATTCCTGCAGCTCCTTTAATGTTGCTGTAGGCCTCTTGGCAGCCTCCCTGACCAGTTTTCTTCTCATATTTTCATCAGTTTTGGGGGGACATCCAGTTCTTGGTAATGTCACTGTTGTGCCATATTTTCTCCACTTGGTGATGACTGTCTTCACTGTGTCTTCACTGTGTTCCATGGTATATTGATAGCCTTGGAAATTCTTTTGTACCCTTTAACAATGAGATGCCTCTGATGCTTTGGAAGCTCTCTGCGGACCATGGCTTTTGTTGTAGGATGCGACAAAGAAAACTCTTGCTTAGACTAGACTAGACTAGACATGTACATTGCCGAAAAATTTGTTTGTTTTTGTTTTTTTCGTAAATTTGTAAATTCTGAATTCTTAAACTTGTAAATTCAAAAATAAGAAAATGAGAAAATCCAAATATTGGAGTCTCTTAGCAGTGTACTCTCCCGCTGTCCTCTCCTTGCTCTCTCATGTGCTTCTCCTCCAGGATCCACTATCTCCTCCCAGATGCACCCGAGCCCTGCCCCAGGGTAACCCCCCCCAACTGGGGGGCTTCCCGTGGGCCCAAATAGCCTCCACACTCTCTGACTCCAGCTCTTCCACCCGACAACTCCTCCCCAGCTGGGCTGACCCTGGGTATTTCAAGGAGGCCTGCCCCCTGTCAATCCAAGTTGGGGATTGGTCAGGGCTCCTTAAAATACCCCAAACAGCTCCACCAGCTAGGTCTGCCTAAATGTCCCTACTCTAAAAAAAATCACTCTAGCACCAACCTACCTAACTAGAGGGTGCTACAATACATTCAGTTATTCTATCACCAAGCTGCCTGTGGCTTAATTCCTGTGCCCTTTTATGTAGTCATAGCGTATTAACATGTAAGTCACACAGGTGTAACAGACTTTTAGTCTATGATCAAGTGTATTAGTGGGGATTGAGCAGAGAGTCGGGAGAAAGTAGAGGACACACCTCCTGCACCATTAACGTGGGGTAAACGTGGGGGTAAACGCTACAATAGATAGACCCCTTTGATTATTAATATCCAGCCTATACTATCCTGTTCCAATTACAATGGTTCTACATTTATTCTTTAGTCACAGGCAGAGGAAGTAAAAATTCTTCCCAACTTTTTTCAAAAAGCCTAAAAAAAACAGCCCGGAGTTTGGCTTTAAACATATACCAAAAACTTGTGTGAATGTTCTTTTACTTACAAAATGATATAAAGAAAGTAAGTAATTGGTTTTTTTTTTCATGTTGCATCAACTAAAGGGCTATGGGTTGCATAATAGTCTTCATAGAGAGCATATTTCAAACCACTAAGTACATTTAGATCTAACATTTCAAGCTCAGTTTGGGTCTTCGCTGAGAGTTTCAGTTCACACTCAGCAAGTTATGTGTCATCAAAGGGAGGCCATAGAACGCTGGATTTTCCTCTGGTCATATGTCTGTGTGGGAAGAGAGAAAAAAACAGCTTTGTGCAGTGTAATCAAAGGAAGTACCCGAAACATGTGTATGTTGCATTTGTTGGAGAAGAGAAAAATTAACTATTTTTACTTTCATCGAGAAAATAAAAAAGTTACACCTGGACTAGTACACCCAAGCATAGCCAAATTCCTCTTTTATACAAGTGCTAAAATCTTTTCTCTAATATAATGCTAACCCTAAAAGGGCTGCTGATTGTTGACGATGAAATATAATAAAAGCACAATCTAAATCCGGGTACACACTACAGTTTTTTTTTTTTGTGCAAAACAGTCCGATCAGCACTCTCTGCCATTGGCTGAGAGCAGGGCCGGTACTACCACTAGGCAAACTAGACAGCTGCCTAGGGCTCACTGCTGCCTAAGGCGCCCGGCCATTGGTGTTCCTACTCTCATCTCTCTGCAGCAAGCAACTAAGTCTCAGCATTAGCAGGCAGCCACCGCTCCGCTCACACATAGTGTTAGTGGCGGAGGACTGTGTCTTCGTCCCAATTCCCGAATGAATAGAAGCAAGGGAACATTCATTGATGGGCGCTGGTGAGGCTGCATTTGATGGGCGCTGGTAGGCTGCATTTGATGGGCACTTCATTAAAAAGGTGGGGTATACATAGGCAGGGCAAAGGGGGTGGAGTCAAGGGTGGAGCCGGGGGGGGGGGCGGCAAAATGAGGTTTCACCTAGGGTGTCAAAAATCCTTGCATCAGCCCTGGCTGAGAGCACTGATCGGGAGTTGGCCGGCTGCTGGTTTTCCAGGTGGACATACACACAGCCGAATGTCAGTCATTTTTTTTTAAACCGGTCATTGTCTCCCGACATTCGTCCCGTGTGTACTAGGCTTTAGCACATCCCCTAAAAACAGCTGTACAAATGATGATGACCAGCAGGACCCCATACCGTTACTGGTAGTGAGGTAGCAGTGATACACTGGACAGGTGGATGTGGACAAGGCTTAGCATGTCCCTCCTACATGTAAATTACAGATACAGTGTACATTGACACGGGGACCTGAGAGTTAGCTGAACATCAGTTATGGTGCAAGTGTAAACTGTGTACATATATCTTTAAAAACAGAAGTAAAGGTACCTCATGTGTAGTCAAGTGATTCTGGTTCAGGTGCCGAGCATAGCCCAGAAGAACCCACTCTGGGGTAGGCCTCTCATGTGACCCTTGCTTGGTGCCCAACCAGGAAGGCAACATGGAGGATGTGACGACCATGACCTACCCACACACTGACCCAGTAACCAGTCTAGGGGATGTCTTTTTAGTTTTTAATGCTGAAAAACTTGTAACTGGGGAGGGGTGTAGGGCATGCGATACTCTGATTAATGATAGCTCCAAAGAAGTGGACACGAATGCTACTGTCCTGTAAATAGTACTTCTTGACCTCATAGACTGTAAAGAATGGCCAAATCAGGGACACTGTGGGAATCGTGCCCTGTAAAGCTGCAAAGGCTCTTATATCCTTAAAGCAATAAACATCACCCGGATCAGTGAACAGTCTTTTACTCACAAGGCCACCGAAAAACTGCCCAGACCTAGCTTTCTGTTGCCTTCTAGTGAGGTAGTAGTAGACTGGATCGTCAAGCGTGATGTCTCAGGGGTGTCTTTGTAGTTGCAGGTATGGGCCCTCCTGATGAGCCTCAAAATAGGTCAGCGGCAATGCCTTCAAAGATAGCAGCTTTCCCAGCTGGTAAATCTCCTAGGCCAAACGCGTAGGGCTGTCCCTAAAGCGCAGGCTAGGCCCCATTCAGACTTCTTGGCCCAGCAGCATAAACAGTTTCCCAACCTCCCAGGCCTCAGCTAGAGGCAAGAGAGCTAGGACATGGCCGCCCCAAATGTTTATACCCACCCCTTCATCATGCCCCACAGGTTCTGAATCTCCAACTGGGATGGCTGGGGGGAATATGAATATTCATAACTCAGCCTGGCAGGGAAACCTCATGCTGTAGCTGGTGGCACTAGTGACACCTACTGGCAACAGTGAGAAATCACAACCCCACTGAGCCTAGTAAGAAACCAAGTGCACAACTATGCTAATCAAAACTGGGTTAACTACCACCTAGTCAAACAAATGTAAATTTTCCTATCACTTAGCAACTTAATTAGGAAGGTGCTACACTAGTAAAGACGACCGTAACATTATTTATAAATGATATAATTTTATTTACCATTTCAATAATTTATAATTAAAGGAGCTCTACAAAATGACTGAGCAAAATGGTTAAAAATAAAAAAAAGTTTAAATATAATGGTAAAAAAAAGTAAAACAAAAATAAAAAAAGCTAAGGGAAGAAAGGAGAAGGGCAATAAGAACTAATTAGTGTTAAAGAGGCCCTGTCACCATCTACAAGAAATGTAGTTAAGAAAAACATGAAAATATTCACCTGTCCCACTTTCCACTGCTGTAGTAAAGTGATACCACTGGAGAATCTTTTGCATCTGACAAATGTCCAGGGGTGTTGGATACAGGCACTCCCTTTTTAATGTAGTTTTTTTTTTTTTATTTCACTTGGGTGGTTATAGGATCTCTTACTAATGCCTTCTTCCCATTCCCCTATAGCCCTCTGTGGTTCAATTTGCTGGTCCCTACATCGTTATAGGACACAGTAGTGAGATAGTGGTGGGCGATTAATGGGGAGAGAAGCATCCAATACTCCCTGGATGTGTGTGTCCAATGCCGAAGATTCTTCAGGTAATTCCACACAATGAACATCGGTGATGTGGGCAAAGGAATAGGTTAGTATTTCAATGTTTTCCTTTTTTTATTTCAATTAGATGTCAGTAGTCTCTTCATCTAAAGCATAAACAGCTAACCTTTCAGCAACAAAAGCTATAAGTGCATCGCAGGTGCTCAGTGCCTTCTCAGCCTAATGATGAAGACCTTTCCCCCACACTTCTATAAAACATAGTGAACTGGTAAGCAAGGATAGATTATGGTCTGTGGTGGCCTCTGGGTAAAAATTGTGTTGGTAACCCTAACCTCTTTGGATTTAGATGTTTCCTGGTATGCTCCAACTGACAAGTGAGCTAATCATTCAAATTGTATTTGGCTTGCTGCTTACCTCTTGGCAAGACAATGGAGGAGAAGGAGAAGTGGTTGTATGGAGGCAGTTGCTGGAGGCAAATGAGAAGCACAGTATAGAGGAGGTCATCAAGATGGAGGCAGAGAAGCCATAAATTGTGGAGCTAAATGAGTAAGCAACATGGGGTACAGAGGGAGGATGTGAGGCAAAAGCAGTATAGGAGAGCACTGGAGCTGGACGAGAGGAGCAGCATTAAGAGTGTGAAGAAGTGATGGGTGAATGGTGCATAAGTAGATCAAAGGATATGAAAAATGGGAATCCCGTTGGGGTAACACATAGTAACACTCACCACATATATTAAAGAGGGTGTGATCAAAGAACTATATTAAGAAAAAAGAAAAAACTAAATGACCAAGGCACACCAAAAAGAGTAAACTACAAAAAAGTTTATTAGCTATACAAAATTAAACACAAAAATATGCACAACCACCCCTAAAAGATAGATATGGTGGGGATACCAATATGAGGAATCCCACCAAACTATCTATACCCTCCCTGTAAACAGTATACAAATCCTCATAAGAAAGAGAGGAAGCCCGCAATTGGGGAGGGGATCCTCCCTACCCCAATATATAGCACTCCCCTATAGCACCTATAGACCCCCTACTACCTGAAATAACAGGCTAAACCATGCAATTCCTGAGGGGACAGCGTGGTAATACTAATGCACTAAATATTCACGCTGTTCCCAAACACGAATAGCTCAGTGGCAGACCATGGTACCTACAGTCCGTCAGTCAGTCAAGAGGAGAAATGGATAATAGAAAAAGGGACAACGTGGGCAAAAAAACAATGTGAGGACAAATTTTTTTTTTTTTTTTAAATATATAAGATCAAATGCTATGATGTGGGAGACAACAAAAGAAGCTGATTCCACCTAGTAGGAATGGCTTTTTCTGAGATATGTATCAACCTGAAATTCTCTTCCTGTGTTATTTGAGTAAAAGTATGTAAAATGTCCAGCATAGTTCATTTGCTTTTGGATATAGAAACGATGTTTGACCACACAGATGAGGACATGTGAGTAGGTAAGTATGCACTATACTCATATGCCGAGGAGTCTATGATAAGACGGTGTATCCTCACGGCTGGATGAGTGCTAGATGAGGACACAAATTCAATAGACAATTGATAGCTGTAAGTCCTCCTTATATTGTAGCAAGCATAAATGCAGAAAGAGTATATGCAAAGAAACCAAAGTTACTCACTGATGGTGGATAATATGGATGTTCCTTCGAGGTGATTAACCTTGGTGCAGATCTGTATGGTATATATATCCAAACAATGTTCCAATGTGTATTAGGGGGCAAATTTACCAAGGGGAGGCGTTTGAAACATATACCCCAGGGACTTTTAAGGTGCTTTTAAATATACAATATACTAGAAAATCGATAAATCTGTACAATCATTTTATAAAAAATCTATAGTTTTTATTAGAAAAATCATTATTAAAACCCTATGTCTCCAACAAGTGAGACATCATCATAAAAATTTTTTTTTCACAAATAAATCCACAAATAAACCCATTAAAGGCACATAAAGATAGAGCTACTTAATTAAATCCATGACAATCTGCCGCTCGACATGTTTCGCTCTGATACGAGCTTCTGCAGGAGTTTATGGCAAAGATTGTAGTAGACTCAGGCTGTTGTGCACCAGCAATGCATTGAACTTGAAATAGCTGATAAACTGCTAAATATTTTTTTCCAAAGTATGGGCTCTCATACATAGGGGTTCCCTTGTCTTGATGTGACCACAGGGGAATACAAAGTTTTGTATAGTCCTTAAATAGAACCAATTGATAATTGCTTGAGGCGAAACAACCTCCCAGCAAATAAAGATATTTATGACCGAGGTAGATTGATGTCCAATGGGATGGCAAATAATGAGGACTATGATTGGTTGTGCAGAGGAAGAAATCCCCTCTCAGCAACAGTTTTTGCTACAGGCGCCTCATTACAGGGAGTGTACGGATCGCTCTCAAGCCTATGTGCTGTGTGGATGTTTCACAAAAACTGTTGCTGAGCGGCCCCCTGTAGCAGTAAATGTGCTGTGGGGCAGTCGGCAGGTGGTTAAGCCCCCCTGCCATTGGAAAATGGTTTGTCTCTCCCATGTAAACTAACACATTTTGATGGAGAGCTTGCAATTTTGAAAATCAACAGACTTGCTGGCTGTACCATCAGATGAAAATAAAAGAAAGAAAGTATATAAAAAAAGAAAACTAATGCAGCCATCACATCTAAGACTAGGTAAGCTGCAATATAATAAATGTTTGCTTTTGGGTTTAATACCCCTTTAAGGTTTGCACACACTATAAGGGAAGGAGAATGCTTTGGCTGGGAGCCTTAAAGTGAAATTAAAGTCTTGTTTTTTTTGGGGGGGGGTTTGCACAGAGCAGCCCAAATCCTCCTCTGGCTCTCCTGGCTCCTCGCTCCTGCCGAGTGACCCCACAACAAGCAGCCTGCTATGGGGGCAACCGAGCCGCTGCTCTGTGTGTCCATTCAGACACGAAGCCGTGGCTTGGCCCCACCCCCTCTCTCTCCTCATTGGCTCATTGACTTTGAGAGCCAATAAGGAGGGAGAGTCCCGGACAGCGAGTCTCTTGCATCCAACGTTCCAACATCGCTGGATCAAGGTGGGGCTCAGGTATGTATTAGGGGAGCTGAGGGGACTGCTGAACACTGATGCAGAGTACACACGGGCGGACTTTTCGACCAGACTGGTCCGACGGGCTATCCGACAGACTTTCGGCGGACTTCCGACGGACTGTCCCAACGAACGGACTTGCCTACACACGATCACACCAAAGTCCGATGGATTCGTACGTGATGACGTATGACCGGACTAAAAAAAGGAAGTTGATAGCCAGTAGCCAATAGCTGCCCTAGTGTCGGTTTTTGCCCGCCTGACTAGCATACAGACGAGTGGACTTTTCGACCAGACTCGAGTCCGTCGGAAAGATTTGAAACATGTTTCAAATCTAAAGTCCGTCAGATTTTTGACCGAAAAAGTCAGCTGCAGGTCTGATGGAGCCCACACACGGTCGGATTGTCTGCCGGATTCGGTCCGTTGGACCAGTCCGGTCGAAAAGTCCGCCCGTGTGTACACGGCATGAAGGTTTTTTATTTTAATAAATAGAATGCATTAAGTTAAAAAAAAAAAACTTCTGCCTTTAGAACCACTTTAAAGTCAGCATTATTTGTAACTCTTTCTAATGCCCCGTACACACGGTCGGATTTTCCGACGGAAAATGTGTGATAGGACCTTGTTGTCGGAAATTCCGACCGTGTGTAGGCTCCATCACACATTTTCCATCGGATTTTCCGACACACAAAGTTTGAGAGCGGGCTATAAAATTTTCCGACAACAAAATCCGTTGTCGGAAATTCCGATCGTGTGTACACAAATCCGACGGACAAAGTGCCACGCATGCTCAGAATAAATAAAGAGATGAAAGCTATTGGCCACTGCCCCGTTTATAGTCCTGATGTACGTGTTTTACGTCACCGCGTTTAGAACTATCGGATTTTCCGACAACTTTGTGTGACCGTGTGTATGCAAGACAAGTTTGAGCCAACATCCGTCAGAAAAAATCCTAGGATTTTGTTGTCGGAATGTCCGAACAAAGTCCGACCGTGTGTACGGGGCATTACTCTTGTGAAGCTGCAATAATTCCAGGATAGTATTGCTTGGTTTGATTGAACTTATTTCCTGGAATCACTCTTAAAAATATGTAGAAAATGCAAGTTTATCTTTCCTAGAAATCTCTTTGCCGGCAGTACTTCCTCATAAGTCTTGCCTGGTACAGATATGAAATTAAAACTTTTTATTGATTTCTTGTAGTAAATTACCATATTTTTTGATGTCAAGAATATATAAGTCTTTACTAACTAGAAATTGTAAATTTAAGAGAAAGTTTATTCAAAAAAAGAATAACTTTAATTTCATCACATTGATTCCAATGCATTTAGCTTAAAATCTCCAGAATTTTACCAAAATTTGGGGAAATAAAAACTCCAAGGTTCACTCAACTGTACTGGTGACAGTAATGAGCGGTTTGAAAAAAAGGCAACATAAACCTAAAATGTCCAGCATTTTACCAAAATCTGGGGAAATGAAGACTCTAATGCCCTGTACACACGGTCAGATGTGTACAGGGCCAATAAGGAGGGAGAGTCCCGGACAGCGTGGCTCTTGCATCCAACGATCAAACATCACTGGATCAAGATGGGGCTCAGGTAAGTATTAGGGGGGCTGAGAGGGCTGCTGAACACTGATGCAGCGTACACACGGGCGGACTTTTCAACCGGACTGGTCCGACGGGCTATCCCACAGACTTTCGGCGGACTTCCGACTGACTTGCCTACACACGATCACACCAAAGTCCGACAGATTCGTACGTGATGACGTATGACCGGACTAAAATAAGGAAGTTCATAGCCAGTAGCCAATAGCTGCCCTAGCGTCGGTTTTTGTCCGTCGGACTAGCATACAGACGAGCGGACTTTTCGACCGGACTCGAGTCCGTCGGAAAGATTTGAAACATGTTTCAAATCTAAAGTCCGTCAGATTTTTGACCGAAAAAGTCAGCTGCAGGTCTGATGGAGCCCACACACGGTCGGATTGTCCGCCGGATTCGGTCCGTCGGACCAGTCCGGTCAAAAAGTCCGCCTGTGTGTACACGGCATGGAGGTTTTTTATTTTAATAAATAGAATGCATTAAGTTAAAAAAAAAAACTTCTGCCTTTAAAACCACTTTAACCACTTCCAGCCCACGGACGTCATATGACGTCCTGGGCTTTGGGTGGGTATATCTGAATGATGCCTGTAGTTACAGACATCATTCAGATATTGCCGGTTTCAGCCGGCGAATCTCTACACCATAGGAATGATCATAGCGGCCGTTCCGCCGATTGATCGTTCCTATGGGAGGCGAGAGGGGACGTCCCCCCCCCTCCCGCCGCCCTCCGGTGCTTGCTCCGACTCACCGTTACGATCGGTGAGGCGGAGAGTGGATCCGCCGGCGCCGGATGTAGATCATAGAGATTTCCGGCGGACCAGATGGTCCCCGGAGTCTCTATGATCGTCGGAGGCCGGGCGCGATGTTATGACGTCACGCCCAGCCTCTCCATTCAAAAAAACGGCGCCGCTTCGGCTGGGAAGCGGCGATCATTTTATTTATTTTTTTTTATTTCAGGCTTCCCAGCCTAGTGGTGAGATATGGGGTCTTATTGACCCCATATCTCACTATTAAGAGCACCTGACATGTCATATTGCTATTACAAGGGATGTTTACATTCCTTGTAATAGGAATAAAAGTGATCAATTTTTTTTTAAAAAAGTGTCAAAATAAAAAAATAAAATATATTAACAATAAAAAAAAAAAAAAAATTTTAAAGCGCCGCTGTCCCCGTGTGCTCGCACGCAGAAGCGAACGCATACGTAAGTCCCGCCCACATATGAAAACGGTGTTCAAACCATACATGTGAGGTATCGCCGCGAACGTTGGAGCGAGAGCAATAATTTTGGCCCTAGACCTCCTCTGTAACTCAAAACATGTAACCAGTAAAAAAATTTCAAGCGTCGCCTATGGGGATTTTTAAGTACCGAACATTGGCGCCATTCCACGAGCGTGTGCAATTTTGAAGCGTGACATGTTAGGTATCTATTTACTTGGCATAACTTCATCTTTCACAAAATGCAAAAACATTGGGCTAACTTTACTGTTTTGTTTTTTTTTTAAACACAAAACATTTTTTTTCCCCCAAAAAACGCGTTCGAAAAATTCCTGCGCAAATACTGTGTGAGATAAAAAGTTGCAACAACCGCCATCGTATTCTCTAGGGTGCTAAAAAAACATAAATAATGTTTGGGGGTTCTATGTAATTTTCTAGCAAAAAAAATGATGATTTTTACATGTAGGAGAGAAATGTCAGAATTGGCCGGGTATTGAAGTGGTTAAAGTCAGCATTATTTGTAACTCTTTCTAACTCTTGTGAAGCTGCAATAATTCCAGGATAGTATTGCTTGGTTTGATTGAACTTGTTTCCTGGAATCACTCTTAAAAATATGTAGAAAATGCAAGTTTATCTTTCCTAGAAAATTTCTTTGCCGGCAGTACTTCCTCATAAGTCTTGCCTGGTACAGATATGAAATTAAAACTTTTTATTGATTTCTTGTAGTAAATTACCATATTTTGCTTAAAATCTCCAGAGGTTCACTCAACTGTACTGGTGACAGTAATGAGCGGTTTGACAAAATAGCAACATAAACCTAAAATCTCCAGCATTTTACCAAAATATGTGGAAATGAAGACTCTAATGCCCTGCACACACGGTCGGATTTTCCGACGGAAAATGTGTTATGGGACCTTGTTGTTGGAAATTCCGACCCTGTGTAGGCTCCATCACACATTTTCTATTGGAATTTCCGACACACAAAGTTGGAGAGCTTGCTATAAAATTTTCCGACAACAAAATCCGTTGTCAGAAATTCCGATCGTGTGTACACAAATCCGACGCACAAAGTGCCACGCATGCTCAGAATAAATTAAGAGACGAAAGATATTGGCTACTGCCCCATTTATAGTCCCGACGTACGTGTTTTACGTCACCGCGTTCAGAACGATCGGATTTTCTGACAACTTTGTGTGACCGTGTGTATGCAAGACAAGGTTGAGCCAACATCCGTCGGAAAAAATCCATGGATTTTGTTGTCGGAATGTCCGATCAATGTCCGACCGTGTGTACAGGGCATGAAGCCTCGTACACACGATCGAATTGTTGGCAGGCAAAGCGGCAGACTTTTGTCCAAGGGGCATGTGCCCAAGGGGCATGTGTCTGGATTTTGTCTTGCATACTAATGGCACACAATTGTCGGCCAACAAACACGACGTAGTGACGTACTAGACGTACTACGTGGAATTTCAGCTCTTGAGTGCCACCCTTTGGGCACCTTCTTCTAATGTCGTGTTTGGTGAGCATTGATTCCGAGAATGCATGTTTGTACTTTGGACTTTTGTGTGACGAACTTGTGCACAGACGAGACGAAAATCTGTCAACAGACCGTTGTCCGGCGAAAATTTATAAGCCTGCTATCCAACATTTCTTGGCCGAAAGTTGGACAACAGTTGTCTGATGGAGCGTACTAACAGTCGGATTTTAGGTAAACAGTCTGTCATCAAACAATTCCCTGCCAAAAATCCGATCGTGTGTACGAAGCTTAAGGCTCGGTTCACACTGCATGCCGATGCGACTCTCAGTAGGGGTCCTGTGCATCCTGGTTCACCATTTCAGGTCCAATTTCAACATCCAATTCGCAATAGTGTGAACCCGGCCTAAATGTCACTCATCCATACTGTTGACAATAGTAAGGGTTGATCTCCCCAACAGATAATAATAAAAACCTGATAACCCTTCTGGAGTTCTATTTTAACAGCTTCCTGAAGTCCTGGTACGTAGGTTGTGAAGGACCTTAACCACTTCATCTCCATTAGCTTTAACCCCCTTCATGAGCAGGCCATTTTTTAACTCGCAATTGCACGGTCATGCAATGCTGTACCCAAACTAAAAATATTTCACACAAATAGAGCTTTTTTGGTGGTATTTGATCACCTCTGGGGTTTTTTTTTTATTATCTAAACTAAAAAAGACCGACAATTTTGAAAAAATATATATTTTTTACTTTCTGTTATAAAACATATCCCATAAAAAATTTTAAAAAATCAAATCTCTTCATAAATTTTGGCCAAAATGTATACTGCTACATGTCTTTGATAAAAAAAATCCCAATAAGTGTATGCTAATTGGTTTGCGTGAAAGTTATAGCGTCTACAAACTATGGGATATACAGTATACTGAAATTTTTATTTATTTTTTATACTAGCAATGGCGGCGATCAGCGACTTATAACGGGACTGCAATATTGCAGTGGACAATTTGACACTAACTGACGCTGGGGGGAACTAACTGCCACTGACATCACCAGCGCCATTATTACAGTGATAATAATAATATGCACTGTCACTGTACTAATGACACTGAGCAGAAAGGGGTTAACAACTAGTTCCGGGTAAATTTCCCAGGGATGCCAAAACCCTCAGGCTGGGTCTTATGCCGTGTACACACGGGCAGACTTTTCAGCATAAAAGGAAACTCCAACGGACTTTCGAACGACCAAACTTGCCCATATACGAACGGACTAAAGTCCGTTCGAAAGTCCGTTGGTTTGAACGTGATGACGTACGAAGGGACTAGAAAAAGGAAGTTCATAGCCAATAGCCAATAGCCAATAGCTGCCCTTGCGTCCTTTTTTGTCCGTCGGACTAGCATACAGACGAGCGGATTTTTCGACCGGACTTGAGTCCGTCGGAAAGATTTGAAACATGTTCCACATCTAAAGTCCGTCTGATTTTCGACAGAAAAAGTCCGCTGAAGGTCCGATGAAGCCCACACATGGTCGGATTGTCTGACGGATTTGTTCCGTCGGACCAGTCCGGTCAAAAAGTCCGGTTGTGTGTACACGGCTTTACTCCCCCAGGAACAAGAGACCTCTGTTCTGGGCCATAGCCCATTTATACCTCCCTCAGCCCCCTACTGGTCACCTGCATATTCAAAAGGGATTGGCTGGGGGGATATTAACATGCAGGCTGAGATCATATTCTCCCACCCACTATGTGCCAGGATCCCCTTGGGGATAGGGAAAAGTAATGGAGCTCATACCTCCAGAGCCCAGAGTAGACCTAACTAATCAAATAATGTTCTCCCTGATTACAGAGAAGCCAAAAAATACATTTAGCAAAACAGTAGTTCTATGGGACATTACACTTATTATGGTGGGGAAAGTAAGGCCACACCTCTTAAACATCTCCTTATGGGGTAAACTGTCTACGTTGGAAGCTTGTTTCATTTTTTGAAAAAAAAATCACAACCGTACAGATTTTGAAATTCCATGAGATTGAACTTTTGCACACCAAGCAGGCATTGTTACTGCATGTGCCACAAAAGAGTAAACTACAGATCTAATGTGCAAAGTGCGTCATGGCAAATGAGGTTTTCACATTAAACATGTGCCAGTGATTATTTAATTATAGTTCTTCTTATATTAGTCCACATAAATGGATCCGGTGCTTCAGTGCAATCAAGTGAAAGATAAATGAAAATCAAATAAATATGAGGCTTTCTTCACAAATCCTCAAACGTGCTTTATATTAATTCAACACAGTGCTCCTCCATTAGGTATGCACTCACCTCATAGAGTGTGAGCTCACATTTAAGTTTGGTCCAAGACAGCCTTTTAGTTACCTTGGACTAACAAATCGTGTTTTCCTCTTTCCCGTCCTGTCAGTTTTTCTCCACCATTGGTCAATATATGTGAAAAGAGAGGAGCTCCAAATAGTGCTTATATCGTTTAAAACCAGTAATGCTTATTAAAATAATGGTATCAAACTCACATTTATCAGGTGCTCCAGTGCACCAACTGTCTACAGCATGTAAAAGTCTAGAATCCACGATACTGCAACAAATTTGTACCTGTCAGGGCTGGGTTCAGCCCTTCCTTCTCTGAGCTGGCTGCACAACTGTCGGCTAATTGGCAGCTCCTATCTGTTCACAGTGACTCACCTGTTGATGATATCCTGCTCGTCAGTCCTGTCTACTTAAGCCGTCCAGCCCAGATGATCTCTGCCTTCGCCTTGGTCAACATCAGAGATTATCGCCTGCGTTCCTGTTAAAGACTTGCTTGGCTGACATTCCTTCTGGCTCCAGATCCTGCTTGCTGTTCCACTACGCTGATCCCTGACTTTCTGGCTTGTCTGACTATCCATTCTGGTTACCGAACTTTGGCTATGTTTTGACTACGTTTGTTTTATTTACTTTTATTATTAAAAAGGTGTGATTTAACTGTACTTTTGTCTCGGCCAGATTCATGGTTTCTGACAGTACCGCTCCGAGGGAATTCAAAGCGTCTTATCAAAACCATTTGCCCCTCCCCTACGCATTACACCACAGGGTCACGTGACTCATCAGGGCCTTCTTCATTATATATGTAGACTTCATTTACCTCCTATCATTTTCTATATGTAGACTTCATCCATCTTTTAGAGTTTTCTGTATGTAGACTTTATCCACCTCCTACAATTCTCTGTATGTAGACTTCATCTACCTCAAATTTTCTGTATGTAGATTTCATCCACCTTCTAAAATTTTCTGTTTGTAGACTCCATCCACCTCCTAGAATTTAAATCTATTAGGTGGGGACTTTTCTATCTAAATGTCTTTTGTTTATAGTTTGTGCCACTATATTTTTTTCTGTATTTTCTGGAACTTTCTGTATGTAGAGTTCATCCACCTCCTAGAATTTTCCGTATGTAGAATTCATCCACCTCCTAGGATTTTCAGTATGTGGATTGCATCCACATCCTAGAATTTTCCGTATTTAGACTTCATCCACCTCCTAAAATTTTCTGTATATAGATTTCATCTACCTCCTAGAATTTTCTGTGTGTAGACTTCATCCACCTCCTAGAAATTTTCAGTATGTAGACTTCATCTACCTCCTAGAATTTTCTGTATGTAGAATTCATCTACCTCCTAGAATTTTCAGTATGTAGACTTCATCCACCTCCTAGAATTTTCAGTATGTAGACTTCATCCACCTTCTAGAATTTTTTGGATATAGGCTTCATCTACCTCCTAGAATTTTCTGTGTAGACTTCATCCACCTGCTAGAATTTTTTGTATGTAGACTTCATCCACCTGCTAGAATTTCCTGTATGTAGACTTCATTCACCTTCTAGAATTTCCTGTATGTAGAATTCATCCACCTCCTAGAATTTTCTGTATGTAGACTTCATCCACCTCCTAAAATGTTCTGTATATAGACTTCATCTACCTCCCAGGATTTTCTGTGTGTAGACTTCATCCACCTCCTAGAAATTTTCAGTATGTAGACTTCATCTACCTCCTAGAAATTTTCAGTATGTAGACTTCGTCTACCTCCTAGAATTTTCTGTATGTAGAATTCATCTACCTCCAAGAATTTTCTGTATGTAAACTTCATCCACCTCCTAGAATTTTCAGTATGTAGACTTCATCCACCTCCTAGAATTTTCAGTATGTAGACTTCATCCACCTCCTAGAATTGTTTGTATATAGGCTTCATCTACCTCCTAGAATTTTCTGTGTAGACTTCATCCACCTGCTAGAATTTTTTGTATGTAGATTTCATCCACCTGCTAGAATTTCCTGTATGTAGACTTCATCCACCTTCTAGAATGTCCTGTATGTAAAATTCATCCACCTCCTAGAATTTTCTGTATGTAGACTTCATCCACCTCCTAGAATTTTCTGTATGTAGACTTCATCCACCTCCAAGAATTTAAACTATTAGGTAGGGACTTTTCTATCCAAATGTCTTATGTTTATAGTTTGTGCCATGTTATTTGAAGTGCAATGCTGCATAAAATGTTGGAGCTATAAAAATAAAGGATATTAATATTACCCCTGGAGCTTTCATGAAATAAAAGATATTATTCAACCAATTAGTGTCTATGTATAATTTTGGGGGGTATAATTAGTGTCTACGTATAATTTTGGGGGTAGGTGGCTCTCAGCGGTTGGCAGTCACAAGATTCTGCCAGAAGTCTCACTTTTTGTCAGTGCAACCACAGCAAAAAGTACCAAACATGAGATCAGCTGCATTTGGTAAGAAAGGTAAACCAGCATCTACAGTAATGTATGCTTTAAAAGGTGAAATTAGTAAGGCTCACTTCCTGTCTTATTAATTTCACATATGTTGGCTTTTAATTACCACTAAATGAACACTTACGGGGGATGCCCACCCTGATCTTGTCGTGATCTTCTTGTGAACCGATGCTCTCCTGTCTAACTTGAGGTTACAAAGTAGTCACTTTTAATGCAAGTCTAATTTCAACATTCGGCTGGCATGTGGCAAAACAGTATAAAGCACACATTCTAAGTAGTTTGGAGTTGACAAGCACGGTTCCTAACCTGCTCCTGTTCTGTAGATGCTGAGTTGTTCCAGAGCATTTGGTGAAACCTTTAAACCCAAAACCCAAAATGTAATATATTGCAGTTACCAATCGTTGGATGTGGTGGCTGCATTAGTTTACTTTTTAAGATCTGGCCAGTAACACACCTCCTGTATTACACAGACACCACTCTGGATTAAGAAGCACAGTGGGCATATTTGGAAAGCAGCATTGTCAGTCGGGGGGGGGGGGGGTAGATTTATAGTAGCACATTTAGATACACTAACAAATTAATACTGAACTCCAACAATACTTAATAATAGGTTATAGCAATTTTTTTTCTTGTGGGATAAGGCTTTTACATAAATACAAGCTGATCATTTTAAGCATCCCTGTCAGTGTTAAATGGTTTGTCTCATCCCTTTAATGTCACCGGTGGCTCGGCATGCTGGGGTGATGATATCATGAGACGGTGGGGTGGCCCCACCTCTTCGTTTATTTAGTGGGAGGAGGCGGCGGTTCTGTCAGATGGCGTGAGCCAGTGTCAGGTGCAAAAAAAATTTCCTTTTAGGGTCAGCGGCGGCGGCATTCATCGTGATTGATGCTGGATTTACTTTGGGGAACATTGTTTTAATTTTTTTTTTTGTTTTAACACAGGACTTGTCAATAACTGTCTCTGTGTTTTAATTTATTTTTGACACTTTTTATTGGTGAATGAGTAGGGGTACATTGTACCCCATACTCATTCACATGGGGGGGTGTGGAATCCGGGGGCTCTCTTGTTAAAGGGGGCTTCCATATTCTGATTTTCCCCCTGCTCACAGACCCCCACAACCACCGGCCAGGGTTGTGGGGAAGAGGCCCTTATCCTCATTAACATGGGAATAAGGTGCTTTGGGGGTGGAGTCTCCCTACTTCAAAGCACCCCCTACCTCATGTTGAGGGCATGTGGCCTGGTATGGTTCAGAAGGGGGATGCTCGCTCGTTCCCCCCATTTCCTGGCCTGTCAGGCTGCATGGTCGGATAAGGGTCTGGTATAGATTTTGGAAGGACCCCCACGCCATTTAAAAAAAAAAAATTGGCATGGGGTTTCCCTCAAAATACGCACCAGACTGGTATGGATTTGGAGGGGTCTCCACTCCGGTTTTTTTGTTTTATTTTAGTGTGAGATTCCCATTAAAATCCATACCAGACCCCAAGGGCCTGGTATGGATTGGGGGGGGGATCCCCATGCTGTTTCTTTCTCAAATTTTAGTGCCAGCAATTATCTGATTTACATTCAGCTGTCAGTGGGGAACTGACAGTTGTTAAGGACGCTCCTAAAATTCCCATCAGAAACATATCTAAATCGCAGCTGAACCACTGAACAGCTACTTTGGAAATTCGCAGTGAAAATGGACCTGAAATTTGCACTGCACATGTGTGAACCCATCCTTAAAGATCAAACACAACTTTATTATAAGGTTCAGAAGGTTAATAAGACACAATAGACCTCCAAGGAGAAAGACATATCATAGGCCTGTTATATTTTTTGTTTACCAAATCCTAATCTCATTCAAATAAATAATGTGTTGGTTTTCGGATTGTGAAACTTTGCCACATGGAAATGTAAATCATAAATCAACTTGGATGAAAGACCACTCAGTAGTTCCGTGGTTAACAGATGTCTATCAAAAACCTTCTTAAGGAAATATTCTCTTTGTGTGCTTGTAGCAACCCAGCAGCTCCAAAAGTGATGTGATACAAGGCTTATGCCCCGTACACACGATCGGAAATGCCGCCAGCAAAACTCCGATGAGAACTTTTGGTCGTAAAATGGGACCATGTCTATGCGCCATCGGACTTTTGCTGGAGGAACTCCAGCCAGCAAAAGATTGAGAGCAGGTTCTGTATTTTTCGGTCGGAAAAAGGTCCTATCCGAAAATGCGTTTGTCTGTATGCAATTCCGACGTGCAAAAAAACAGGCTCAGGTCACACTGTATTGTAAGTGTACTGTCTGCCCTCATGTTGTAAAACACTGCGCAAAATGGTGGCGCTATATAAATCCTGTATAATAATAATAATAATAATAATAATTATTATATACACTTATTGCAGCACATTTGTCGGACGGCAAACACATGCCTGCTACCCGTGCTTGAGGTGCCATTAACATTTCATCGCAACGCACGCATGATGAACGTTTGCAGCATGTTTCCAAAACGCACGGTAAAGCATGTGTTTTTTCTGTGCGGATTGCCATGGATTTGGAAACACACTGATGTGAATGGAGCATCATTGTTCTTGTGTAAACGCACCAATTTCACTTTCAGGCCACATTCACACTTAGCGTAGTGGGAGCGCCCGTCTCTTTGCTCATTTTTCCCACCACACGCATAGAGCAGCTCATTGATTTTTAATGGCGAAAAAAAGTTTTTGATCCCTTGCTGATTTTGTACGTTTGCCCACTGACAACGAAAATTAACAGTCTATAATTTTAATGATGTTTAGTATAACAGTGAGAGACAGAATAACAACAAAAATATCCAGAAAAAGGCATTTCAAAAGAGTGAAATAAGTATTTCATCCCCTATTAATCAGCAAGACTCCTGGCTCCCAGGTGTCTTCTATACAGTTAATGAGCAGAGATTAGGAGCACTCTCTAAAGCCCTGGTTCACACTGACTGCAGGAATGACTTTGGGGGGCGATTTCAGAGACATCAGTGCGGGTTTCTGCACAGATGTCAATGGAAATTGCACTCCGAAATCGCCCAAAGTAATACATAAACTACTTTGGGGAATCAATGCGGCGACGCAAATGCGGCATTGCACCGATTCGAATGCTGCCATTGCCGGTAATTACCGCCGATTTGACATGCGATTTGACACGTCAAATAGCATGCCAAATCGCATCAATGTGAACCAGGGCAAAGGGATTGCTCCTAATCTTAGATTGTTACCTGTATAAAAACCACCTGTCCACAGAAGCAATCAATCAGATTCCAATCTCTCTACTATGGCCAATGCCAAAAAGCTGTCCAAGGATGTCAGGGGCAAGATTGTGGACACAAGGCTGGAATGGACTACAAGACCATCACCAAGCAGCTTGGTGAAAGGGTGACAACAGTTGGTGTGATTATTCGTAAATGGAAGAAACACAAAATAACTGTCAATCTCCCTCGGTCTGGGGCTCCATGCAGGATCTCACCTTATGGAGTTTCAATGATCATGAGAACAGTGAGGAATAAGTCCAGAACTACACGGGAGAATCTTGTCAATGATCTCAAGGCAGCTGGGACCAAAGTCAGCTAGAAAACCGGTAACACTAAGCCGTGAAGGACTGAAATACTGCAGCGCCCGCCAGGTCCCCCTGCTTAAGAAAGCACAGGCACATGCCCGTCTGAAATTTTCTAATGAACATCTGAATGATTCAGAGGAGAACTGGGTGGAAGTGTTGTGGTCGGATGAGACCAAAAACAAGCTCTTTGGCATCAACTCAACTCACCTTGTTTGGAGGAGGACCCCAAGAACACCATCCCCACCGTCAAACATGGAGGTGGAAACATTGTGCTTTGGGGGTGTTTTTCCGCTAAGGGAACATGACAACTTCACCGCATCAAAGGGACGATGGATGGGGCCATGTATCATCAAATCTTGGGTGACAACCTCCTTCCCTCAGCCAGGGCATTGAAAATGGGTCGTGGATGGGTACTCCAGCATCACAATGACCCAAAACACACGGCCTAGGCAACAAAGGAGTGGCTCAGGAAGAAGCACATTAAGGTCATGGAGTGGCCTAGCCAGTCTCCAGACCTTAATCCCATAGAATATATGTGGATGGAGTTGAAGGTTCAAGTTACCAAACATCAACCATAATGACTTGGAGAGGATCTGCACAGAGGAGTGGGACAAAATCCCTCCTGAGATGTGCAAACCTGGTGGCCAACTACATGAAACGTCTGACCTCTGTGATTGCCAACAAGGGTTTTGCCACCAAGTACTAAGTGCGAAGGGGTCAAATATTTATTTCACTCATTAAAATGCAAATCAGTTTATAACTGTTTTGAAATGCATTTTTCTGGATATTTTTGTTGTTATTCTGTCTCTCACTGTTAAAATAAACCTACCATTAAAATTATAAACTGATCATTTCTTTGTCAGTGGGCAAAAGTACATGGGACATTTCTTTGTCAGTGGGCAAACGCCCATGGGACATTTAGGCATGTGGGGGTATGCATGTTTTTTACTGTGAGTTTTGCTGCGTTTGACCCTTGTTTTCATGCAGCAAAATGTGTGTTTGATTCTGTGTTTGGTATGCCGTTAACAATTAATGGCACCAAAAGAGGAAATAGCTTTGTTTAAGGTATATAAAGGTGGCCATACAATATACAGTTTGATTGTACAATCTCTGTATGATCCCCTTTAGCTTTACAGTACCAAAACAGTATACTTTGATAGAGGACACACTTATCTATCCAGCCATTCTGTATCCAATCAGGCAGGCCTTTGCACTACATAGTCAATAGTAGATTTAACGGAGATTGCACAATCAGATTGCATGTGTGTAAGGTGTATGGTGAGATTTACAGACTTCCAGGGACATACTTCTCCTGTTTTCAATACTACAGCTCTGCTCCATATAGTCTGTCATGTGATTGCTTAGCTTCTGCACACTCTGCCGACTGAACGATCTATGAAAGAAGAAGGTAAGGTACAAAACGAGGAAGACCCTGGCTGTGTATTCAGTGAGAATGGCACTCATTGACATTGATTGTACAGTGGGGAAAATAATTTTGATTCCCTGCAGATTTTGTAAATTTGCCCACTTACAAAGAAATGAAGGGTCTATAATTTTTTATCATAGGTGTACTTTAAATGATAGAGACAGAATATCAACCAAAAATGCAGAAAAAAACATGATAAAAATGTTATAAATTGAGTTGCAGTCCAGTGAATAAAATAAGTATTTGATCCCCAAGCAAAACATGACTGAGTACTTGGTGGAGAAACCCTTGTTGGCAAGCACAGAGGTAAGATTTTGGTCCACTCTTTTTTACAGATCTTCTCTAAATCCTTATGGTTTCTTGGCTGTCGCTTGGCAACTCAAAATTTTAGCTCTCTCCATAAATTTTCTGTAGGATTAAGGTCTGGAGACTGGCTAGGCCACTCCACGACCTTAATGTGTTTCTTCTTGAGCCAATCCTTTGTTGCCTTGGAGGTACTGTATGTATTGGGTCATTGTCATGCTGGAAGACCCATCCATGACCCATCTTCAGTGTTCTGGTTGAGGGAAGAAGATTCTCATTCAAGATTTTACAATACATGGCCCCATCCATTGGCACAGAAACAGCCCCAAACCATAATGTATCCGCCTTCGTGCTTGACTGTAGGGATAGTGTTCTTAGGGTCATAGTCAGCATTTTTCTTCCTCCAAGCACGGCAAGTCGAGTTAACGTCAAAGAGCTCAATTTTGGTTTCATCTGACCACAGCACTTTCTCCTAATCCTTCTCTGAATCATTTAGATGTTCTTTGGCAAACTTCAGATGGGCCTGTACATGTGCCTTTTTGAGGAGGAGGACCTTGCAGGTGCTGCAGGATTTCAATCAATGGCAGCATATTGTGTTACCAATGGTTTGTTTGGTGACTTGGTCCCAACTGCCTTGAGATCTGTCAGGGTTGGGCTCAGCTCTTCCTTCTCTGAGCTGGCCGCACAGCTGTCGGCTAATTGACAGCTCCTATCTCTCCGCAGTTACTCACCTGTTGATGATATTCTGTTCGTCAGTCCTGCCTACTTAAGCCGTCCAGCCCAGATGATCTCTGCCTTCGCCTTGGTCACATCTCTAGAGATGCTTTCCCTTGTTCCTGTTAAAGACTTGCTTGGCTGACATTCCTTCTGGCTCCAGATCCTGCTTGCTGTTCTACTAAGCTCATCTCTGGCTCCCTGACGTTTTGGCTTGTCTGAATATCCGTTCTGGTTCCTGAACTCTGGCTATGTTTTGACTATGTTTATTCTGTTTACCTTTTTTTATTATTATTAAACAAGTGAGATTTAACTGTACTTCTGTCTCAGTCTGATTCGTGGTTTCTGACAAGATCATTCACATGCTCCTCTCCTGTAATTCTGGGCTGATCCCTCACTTTTCTCATGATCATCCTTACCCCATAAAGCAAAACCTTACATGGAGCCCTAGACCGAGGGTGAACTATGGTTATTTTGTATTTCTTCCATTTGCGAGTAATCACTCCAACAGTTGTCTCCTTCTCACCAAGCTTCTTGTTGATGGTCTTGTAGCCCATTCCAGCCTTGTGCAGGTCCACAATCTTGTCCCTGATGTCCTTTGACAGATCTTTGGTCTTGCCCATGATGGTGAGGTTTGAATGAAAGAAAGTGATTCTGTGGACAGGTTTCTTTTATACACATAACGAGTTGTCGTTAAGAGCACCTTCTTAACTTAACAGGACTAATCTGTGTACCATATTAGCACCTACTGTAGCCAGTCTGTAGGAGCCAGAATTATTGTTGACTGGTAGGAGATCAAATGCTTATTTTGCTCACGGAACTGCAAATAAATTTATAACATTTGTATTGTGTGTTTTTTTGGTATTTTGGTTGATGTTATGTCTCTATCATTAAAAATACACCTATGACAAAAATTATAGACCCTTTTTTTCTTTGTAAGTGGGCAAACTTACAAAATCTGAGCGGGATAAAATCATTATTTTCACCACTGTATGTGAGTACAGAGGGGGACGAGAGCAATCTCCTGGAGGGGGAGGGCAAGTGCAGGGTGTGAGTTAATGAGGTCAGCTGGTGAACTCTTTCCTGTGTCTTAACGGTTTTCCCAACGTAAGGCAGGAAAGTAATAGAGGAGTTTTTTTTACCGTAGGTTGAGGTGACGCCTAGCTTATAAAACAGAGAAAGCTTTTTCTTTTCTGCAAAAGAGATACACTAATTATATACTGGCACAACATAGAGAAGCTGGAATTTAGAAATAAAAAAAAAAAAAAAAAAAAAAGGTGACCTTAGCCTTTAAGTGCAAGTCTTTGTACAAAATATTAAGTAAATCATGTAAAAAAAAGTGCTAATGCAGCAAAGCAAAATACAAATAAAAGACTGAAAAAAAAAAAAAAAAAGAAAACAGTATTTCAAATAGGGCTAAACAAGCATTGACAAACCAATTAGCTCTGACAGGCACTTCTCTAAAAGGTAAGTAACATAAATAGCTTTCAACACCAGTATTGCTGTACTGCTGTTGTAAGGAGTGGACAAGAAACTGGCTCAAGGAAGACACCTGGTGGTAAAAAGCCAAAATGCATGATTAGAACAGCACAGCGCCAACAGCAGGAAATTCTTGTGGAGCTAAACTGCAAGGAGAAAAAGCTACATACTACATCTGCATTTTACTGTGTTAAAACTGAAAATACAGAGTAATGCTGCGTACACACGAGCGAATTCCGCTGAAGCTTGACTTGCATACACACGGTCACACAAAAGATCGCTGAACTTTCGACCGTCAAGAACGCGGTGACATACAACACTACGACGAGCTGAGAAAATGAAGTTCAATGCTTCCGAACATGTGTCGAATTGTTTCCGAGCATGCGGGTTGGAATTGGTACAGACGATTGGAATTTCCGATCAAAACTTTTTCCGACCGAAAAATTGAGAACCTGCTCTCAATCTTTTGCTGGCGGGAATTCGGCCAGCAAAAGTACGATGGAGCGTACACACGGTCGCATTTTCCGACCAACAGTGGCCGAATTTCCAATCGTGTGTACGCGCCATAGGATTGAACTGGTTGTAAACTCTTACAAACACTCAGTGAAGTGAGTGGCCTCAGGTGATATACAGAGATGAAACAAATACTCCTACATAGGTTGTATCTGTTTATCTGCTGTCTTCTCTTCTCTTCATTCGTTAAAAGTCCAGAATTTTTAAAGCTTTTCTGAGCTATCAGAAAGAAGGGGGTGGAGAGTTGAGTTGAAGCAGAGCTCAGTGAGGAAAACTCTAATAGGGCGTACACACGGTCGGACTTTGTTCGGACATTCTGACAACAAAATCCTAGGATTTTTTCCGACGGATGTTGGCTCAAACTTGTCTTGCATACACACGGTCGCACAAAGTTGTCGGAAAATCCGATCGTTCTAAACGCGGTGACGTAAAACACGTACGTCGGGACTATAAACGGGGCAGTGGCCAATAGCTTTCATCTCTTTATTTATTCTGAGCATGCGTGGCACTTTGTCCGTCGGATTTGTGTACACACAATCGGAATTTCCGACAACGGATTTTGTTATTGGAAAATTTTATCTCCTGCTCTCCAACTTTGTGTGTTGGAAAATCCGATGGAAAATGTCCGATGGAGCCCACACACGGTCGGAATTTCCGACAACGTGCTCTGATCAGACATTTTCCATCGGAAAATCCGACCGTGTGTACGGGGCATAAGAGCTGATTGGAGGGAAGGGACATACCTTTCTTCACACGGTATACAGGAATAGAGCTAAGACTGTCAATGATAGGCTGTGTGTTGGAGCTCCCTCCCCTGTCACCATTTTTTTCTTGGTGTCAGAAAAAAATTGTCAGAAGTGACTCATGCAGATAGCAGAGGAATGAAGCAGCAGACATAAATTACACTTAGTGCTCTGGATTGAGACAAGTACACACTATAGAGTGATATGCTTTGATCATACTTCATGTCTGAGGTTTACAACCACTTTAAGGCAAGCTCTGTTTTTTTGTAACAGAGATATGAATGAACCTAATTGCTTTGTGTGACTCTTCCCCGGCTGCTGTGTTTTACTAAAGCTGCTGGTTGTGTTGTATGACTGGAGAACCCTTGATTTTCTAACATATTTCAATGCTGTCTACGGGCCAATTCACACTTGTGTGTAGGTTAAAGTGTAGAAAAGCCTGGAGCAACAGCATGCAATGATGTATGCAAAGGGCGCACATGACAGTGGTAGCAGTGAAAGGGTTAAGGATAAGGTGATACAGTAGAGCCGAAGGGGAGGGAGTATTAGGGGAGGGGTCATTTAAAAGGGGTTCCCGCTCTAGGTGGGACAACAGAAAATTGAGGAAAGTTAGTGCAGCAACATGTCTGAGTTAGGGATGCTGATGGCCCAATTGCGGGAGGAAGCGGCGGTGCGGGGTACAGTGTGGCTACAGGAGACGATCACATCCGCTCTCCACGGCATAGAACAGCAGGCAAGTGGGGGAGAGAGAAGTGGCACCAGAGCGCGCCGCTCTCGGCCGCCTGAGCGGTTCTCTCCGGACCGCGTGACCTCAGCACAGCGGCAATCGGGTAGTCTTTCTGCAAGACTCCCGGTGGGCCCACCAGCCAAACGAACGGTGGGAGGAGAACGGGTCAGTGGGCGTGCGGCCCCGGTGGGAAGAGATGGGAGGCAAGAAGGGGAATTGTCCAGAGTGAGGCCTAGTAAAAGGGGACACGCGGAGAGCGCAAGCACCGCCCCCAGGATGACGGCGGGGAGCTCCGCCATCGCGGCTACAGCACTTCCTGGAGGGGTCCCTGGGCCTTCTAGTTCCTCGGCAAGGGACAGGCAGAATGGAGAGAGAGGAAGAGCTGGCCTGACACCTAACAGAGCGGAGGCCTGCAGGACTGCGGTAGCCCACACCGGTCCTGGGAAGGCTGTCCGGAAGTCGGCAGGAGGCTTCGCAGCGCGGAGGAGGGGAAGGATGTCGAGTCATGCGGCAGCCACGGTCACTATCCCGGGAGGGCCTCCATCTGATGACGGAGAAGAGTCGGGTCGGAGTGTGAGAGATGTGGCATCCAGATCGGAAGAGGATACAGCCCCCCTGTCCAGGAGGATGGTGCCAGGAGAGAGCAGACGGTCGGCTGATGGGGCGACACCTGTGCAGCCCGGTGAGTCATCACATGTAGTTTCCAATACTATTTTAACTAATGCTGCGGGTGCAGGAGTTGAGGCAGTGGGGACAGGTGACAGCACGGTAGGAAATGTTAAGGTTGGGGTGGCTTCGGGTTTCTTGGGGTTTTTAAGGGGTATAAAGGAGCTAGTGCAGAGGTTTGAGGCTGCAGAGAGGCCGGTTGGGGGGTCGATAGCTGCTTGCGTTCCGCCGGCAGGGGCAGAATTGGAGGGTACAGGGCGGGGGACAGCGACACCAGCAGTTGCAGCTGTGGTCACGTTGCCCAGTCCGGATGCCATGGGGAGTGATGTTACGCAGGGGAAGGAGAAAGCGGTGCCGTCAGCAGAGGCTGCGGGGAGGCAGGAAATAATTAGGCTGGCGAACGCAGCTCAATGTGAAGTGTATGTGTGCTACGAATGGCCGTTAGGAGCTCACCTGAAACAAGAGGTTCGGGAAAAATTGTGGAAGGGTGAGTATGTGGAAATATTTTCGTTACTGCCCTTGGAAAAGTTCAACCTCGATAGAGTCAAGCCAGATGATTCCAAGAAGGGGGATGAGGAGAAGAGGAGGTATAGGCTGATACCTAGGACATTTGCTAATTGGTTGCAAGCGTTTGCAATTATGGCAAGTGTTATAGGGGAAAAGCAACCGGAACACTGTTCGGCGCTTTTCTGCTGTCAAGACGTGATAGGGGAAGCGTATAGAGTATATGGCGGCACAGCATGGCTGAGATACGACGAACAGTTACGGCAGCGGAGAGCGATACGCCCGGAGCTACGTTGGGACCATAAAGACATCAGCCTGTGGATGCATTTGATGACGACGGCGAGGGCACCGAACCAGTTTTTTCAGGGAGGAGCCGGTGGACCTTCGGCCCAAGGACATTCGGCTGGAAACAAAAAAGGGGTTTGTTGGCAGTATAACACAGGGGCCTGTAAGTTCGGAGGGACATGTAAGTATAAGCACGAGTGCTCGGGTTGCGGGGGAACGCATCCAGCATCCAGATGTTTTAAGCAAGGAAAAGGTCGACCTGGAGAGGCTGGGAACAAAAGGGAGGACTCCGGTGATAGTGGAAAGGATGCGGCCGTTTCTCGGTAAGTACCCTGAGAGGAAAGCGGCACTGCTACTAGAAGAGAGTTTTTCGGTAGGTTTTCAGATTCCATGCACATTAGCGGCTATCCCCCCGGTGCCACAAAATTTAAAGTCAGCCCTGCAACATCCGGAAGTGGTTTCGGAGAAACTGCAGAAGGAGGTTGCATTGGGTAGAATGAGTGGTCCTTTCCCAGTAGCGCCAATAGCCGATTTGGTTGTGTCACCGCTGGGCGTGGTGCCCAAAAAAGAGCCCAACAAATTCAGGTTCATTGACCACTTATCCTTCCCAAAAGGGGGATCAGTGAATGATGCCATAGACCAAGAAGCGTGCTCGGTGACTTATACGTCATTTGATGCCGCTGTAAGGTGGGTGCGCCACTATGGAAAGGGAGCTTTGATGGCAAAGGCAGATGTGGAATCAGCTTTTCGGCTGCTGCCAGTTCACCCGGATAGTTTCCGGTTGCTCGGGTGCCATTGGAATGGTGGATTCTACGTTGATCAATGCCTACCAATGGGTTGTTCAGTATCGTGTGCGATATTCGAACAATTTAGCTCCTTCGTAGAATGGGTAGTAAGGGACGTATTAGGAGTGAATTTGATAATTCACTACTTGGACGATTTCTTATGCATAGGCCCGGCCTCTTCTAGAGTTTGTGCGGTGTTGCTGGCTTCATTGCAGCATATAGCAGAAAGATTTGGCATTCCATTAGCGGATGAAAAGACGGAGGGACCCTGCTCGGTCATCACGTTTTTAGGCATTGTACTAGATTCTGAGGCGATGGAATGTAGATTACTGGAGGAAAAATTGGAGGATTTAAAGAAAGAGGTTGCAGGCTTGATAGGACTGAGGGAGGTACAACTGCGAAGGTTACAATCGGTGTTGGGCAAGCTGAATTTTGCTTGCCGCATACTACCGATGGGGAGAGTGTTTAGTCGCCGGCTGGCGGCTAGCACGAGTGGGATCAAATCACCTAAGCATTTTGTACGGTTAGTAAAAACGCATAGGGAGGATCTAAGGGTATGGCATACCTTTCTGGAATCCTTTAACGGTAGTGCAATGTGGATGTCAGGACCAGTCAGCAATTTTGACTTGGAACTGTTTACCGATGCCGCAGGATCTACAGGTTTTGGGGTGTTTTTTCAAGGTCCATGGCCGCAATCTTGGGTAAAAGAGGGCTTCACAAAGAATTTGGTTTTGCTGGAGTTGTTTCCAGTAGTTCTGGCGGTGGAGCTATGGGGTGCATCGTTCAGGGATCTGAAGGTGCGCTTTAATGGGGACAATTTGGGGGTGGTGCAAGTGATAAATAGGGTCACAGCGTCGTCTCCCCCAGTGATCAGGTTTCTGCAGCACTTAGTGTTACGATGTTTACAACTGAATGTCTTCATTCATGCTGTCCACTTACCGGGGGTGGAAAACGTAATTGCTGATGCGTTGTCTCGCTTCCAGTGGGACAGGTTCCGAGAGTTGGCGCCGGAAGCGGAGCAACAGGGGGTACCTTGTCCAGATTGGCTGTGGGACATAGCATTGGCATCGTCGAGGGATGGATTAAGCAGTCGGTAAGTGGGGCTACCTGGGCAGCATACACTAAGGTATGGCAGGAGTGGATGTCGTTCGTACACGTTTTGGGGGAGGAGCCGATAGGGCAGGGAGTACGTTCGTTATTGCTGTATTATATGGCAAAGAAACTGAACGAGGGTGCGTCGGTGTCAGTAGTTAATACACATTTAGCGGGTTTGGCTTTCCTTTTAAAGCTACAAGGGCAGCCCGACGTAACCAAGGATTTTTGGGTGCGACAAGCTTTAAAGGGTTACCGGAGGGCGGTGGTCAAGCGCGACTCTAGGAGAACTTTTGAAATTCTGAAGGGTACTGTGGATCAATTGGTGGAGGTTTGCTCATCAGCTTATGAAGTTACTTTGTTTAAGGTGGCTTTTGTGTTAGCGTTTTTTGGAGCATTCAGGATAGGAGAACTGGTTAGTCCTTCCAAAAAAGTGCAAGGGGGAATTGGGTTCCAGGAGGTTAATCTAGAAGAGGATGGGGTAACGATATTCTTAAGGAAGTCTAAGACGGATCAGGGGGGAAGAGGCAGGATGGTACGAGTTTATCCCATTTAGGGATCCCCCCAGTGCCCCGTGGGTACAGTCAGGGAATTTTTGAAGGTTCAGCCGGATTTTCAGGGCCCCTTTTTAGTTCATTTGGATGGGAGTATGTTATCACGTTTTCAGTTTGGGGCGGTTTTTAGGAAATGTTTGAGTGGTTTGGGGCTGGAGGAGAAGGATTTTTCATCCCACTCATTTAGGATAGGAGCCGCTACAGAGGCAGCCAGATTGGGTATGGATGTGGAGTTAATAAAATGGATTGGGCGGTGGGAATCTAACAGATTCCAATCTTATGTACGGCCGCACTTAGCGGTAAAATTGTAATGAGACAGGGGTGGGTTGTTGCTATTGGGGATGTGTTAGAAGCCGCTGTTATTGCCGGTGGTGTAGCTTTTCATATTCAATGTTTGAGTATAGTGTTCTTGTTTTCTTCTAATTTCAGGTTCAGCACCAGGAATGGTCTGGATTATGGGCCATTCTTATGTATGTTGGGGGGCAAGGAGGGGAGACGCTCGGCATGAGGGTAGGCAGTTAGGTTTTGATAGGCGGGAGGTGTATCCGGGCATGTTGTGGGGTAGATTGGTGCTTGAAGTACAGCGTTACGTACAAAGGGAGGGGCCGCCGGATGTATTAGTGATACATGTTGGCGGCAATGACCTAGGCATTCGATCTATGATAGACATCACACGAGACATTAAGTTTGATGTTTGGCGCTTAATGACGGAATTCCCCAAGATGATCATTGTCTGGTCGGACATGGTTGCCCGGGCGTCTTGGAGAATGGCCAGGTTGGTGGAGGGTGTGAATAGAGCAAGGAGGAAGATCAACAGGGAAGTGAGTAAATTTGTGGTGTGTAATGGGGGGTTGGCAATTCGGCATAGGGAACTGGAATTCGAGACATGGAGGTATTTAAGACGTGATGGGGTACATCCCAATGATGTGGGCACAGATTTGTGGGCTTTAGGCTTACAAGACGGGATACAGCAAGCTATTCGGGTGTGGAGGGGCACCCAAAAGTAAGGTATTACTATTGGGGTGCTGTGGCGGGCGTTGGTCTGGGCAAGGGAAGGAAGATGGCAAAAAAGTAAGAGTGGGGATCTAACGTTGGTATGGGTCCGGAGGTTTTTGGTTCCTGGTTAACGGAGGTTAGCCGGGAAGTGATAATGGGGCACTGCGGTCATGGCAGTCTCTGAGCCAGCTTGTTGGCTTAAGGCCTATTTGAGATTTTGGATTAGGGCTGCAGTGCCATAGTTGTTATGGCCATCAGATTGATTTGCTAAGCTATTGCTCAGACCAACGGTCTTTTGATTTATAGGTTGTGTAACAGATGTTTTTTGGTTATTGTTTTTTGATGACAGAATTTTATATTTTTATCTTGAAAATAGATATTGTTTAAATAAAGCAGGCTGCTACGGCCTTTTTTGTTACTCCAAAAAGCTGGTGTGGTCTTATTTATTTGGAGTAGAAGTATAAGGGGTTTTTTGATAATGGTTAATATACATCTGTTATCCAACAGTCATGATTGGTACATTCGCATCTGCATATTGCGGTGCACTGTAGCACTTGTGATTAACCTACCAGCATGATTTGGGTAATATGGTATTTATTGAATGGCCACAGGAAAATCAGTAACAGGAGAAATACAGGAGCCCCATTGCTAGTCTTCTTCCAAATGTGCTAGATTCCTAGATTTTTCTGATAGCAATATTCCTCCAGTCTAGGACTCAACAGGTTTTTGGGTGGAGGAGAAGCTCTGCTGACTCAGTCAGGGAGAGAAGATCTACTGTCTGGAGTCCACTCGGACCATGTTGCATGACCAAGACATAAGTCTTGGTCAAGACATGCTACATTGCAAGGCATAATATAAAAGAACTTGGTCCTTAGGAAAGTACTAATAAAATATGTTGGATTGGTGGACCTAAATGGAAATGCTTCACCATTATGATATTAATTGGCGTGGAACCCACAATTAGTGATACATAATGGGCAATATATATACATAATGGTACCACACTACCAGGCAGAAGCAATAAAAAAAATCCCAGAATTGGTGTTACATAAATTTTGTGTTGCCACTAATCCACTGACGTGTTCCCAGTTCCAAAATATTTTATATCAAAAAGTGCAGCACAACCAATTTAAATATCTGTGCAATCTCAAAATATAGTACATCCAGTAAAAATAAATATAAATAATAAATAATAATAATAATATAATTCTTGCTACAACAAAGTGTCTGTGTAATTATTTAAAGTCAGTAAATCTAACAATATCAAACGTGCAAAACAGATATATTTGTAAGTCCTTTTTTCTTCCAAAGCAGTGGTCTCCAAACTTTTCTTGTTTTTATCCAGCCCTTGGGAACTATTTTTATTCACTAATACCAACAATGGGATATAATTCCTCCCAATGACCCTGAAGATGGGGCATTGTTTATTCCTAGTGCCATCGAGACCTTTTCTACTCCCAATGGCCAAAATCCGGCCCTCCTTAAGTCTCAAGGACAGTAACCGGCCCTTTGTTTAGAAAGTTTGGAGACCCCCGTTCCAAACCATACTTCCATCATATCATAAAGTGCAATTTTGCCATTCATATTTTAATAATATCAATGCCTGCTTCACCATGTGTGCCACCACTATTAATGCATATTGCTTGCCTCAATGTTTGACCCACACTTGGTAAGGTCAATAATTGCTTTGTCCTTTAAACCAGGTATTTATACAATGAAGTGAGAAGAAATCCTGGATAGCCGCACTCTTGGATAAGGACATCTTTATTGGTTGCTTATTCGTAGCTACGAATAAGCATCCAAATGATGTGAAACGCGTTAGCAGTCTATTACCCTGTACTCCTCTGCATTTTGACTGTATTGTTGGATTTTACTTCAATAAAGATGTCCTTATCCAAGAGTGCGGCTATCCAGGATTTCTTCTCACTTCATTGCAATTCAAGCAAAGCCAGCACCTGGAATTAGTTCTCACTGGGGCGGTGTTATCTCAGAACAAAGAGTGTTTGTGAGCTGCATCTCCTCTTTCCAGGTATTTATACACCAAGGAAATCCACCAAATTTACTGTTAACCAGTCTGCAATCTTCCTTATACCTCCACTCTAGCTGGGATAACACTCACCAAAAGAGAATAAAAATTCCTCTTATAGTATAGTATTTTCACAAACCCCCTCTTTTATGTAACTAGAAATGGAGTAGCTCTTACAAAAAAGTGCACTTAGAATCAGTGCACACAGTAATATCACCTCTTTAATTTAAAACCGTTGTCCCTTAAGGATCAGCATCAGCTCCTCAGATATGCAACAAGATGGCTTGCTTCTGGGTTCCCGGCATTATAATATCACGTGGCCCCGCCCAGATGCGTTTCATCATGTGAGCAATGAATGTGAGCAATGAATCAATGGATTTGATATTGCTAGATGTACAGACTTTAAAAAATAACATGGACACTTTGTTGTTACAGGAATTGTATTTTCATTATTTATTTCACTGTATTCATTATATTTATTGGTTTTATTATAGTTTGCACTTTTTGATATAGGATGTTACTGTACAGTATATAGCTACCTGCTCCATTTACAAACCTAATTACACAGTATCAGGCAGAAGAAAGTCTTCCAGCATTGTCCTTCTATGTCATGTGACCAAATACCAAGAGTCTTAAAGTAAGCTGATGCTAGCAGATGTAAAGAGGCGCATCACCAAAAACTATGTCTTTTAGGAACACTCATCATTCAACATTGCCCTCTCTGTGTGGTACACTATAACACATTCTTTAACCCATAGGAGTGTGTTCCTACCATGATTTTGCTCTAAGGATGTGTTTGCCTTAGGGGCACCAGTTCTTAGTGCTCCCATGAATGAATTGAGAATCACTGGTCCAGAGTCACATGACATAGTAGGTTGTCTATTTGGGAAGAGGTAAAGGGAAAGACCTTTTGTGTTATAAATTTGTGAATATTACGTGTTGGTGATGTCACTGATCTCTAGTGAATGGTTAGGCTGTGTTCTCATGAATATGAAGTGTCAGTGTTGCCTCTGGTCTCTACCAAATGGACAAGCTATGTTCTCATGAACATATAAAGTGTTTATGATGACGCTGATGTCTAGTGCAACTATCTTCAACTCTAGGGTTCTTCCTGAGGTTGATAGGGGTTTCTTGAGATGTGGCTGCTTGACCTCCCATCTAATGGTGTCTGCATAGTTCTGGGTCCAACCCCACTTGGCAGAGCCAGCTCCATGTCACCAATGTTCTTTTTAGCTATCTGTTAGGACAGCATTCCGACCACCAATGTAATGGACATTATTCCCACTGACTCAATTAAAGTGGTTGTAAAGCCTTAATGTGATTGTAAAGGCAGAAGTTTTTTTATCTTAATGCATTCTATGAACAGCAAGCAGGATCTGGAAGGAATGTCAGCCAAGCAAGTGTTTAACAGGAACACAGGAGAACGTCTCTAGAGATGTGATTAAGGTGAAGGCAGAGATCATCTGGGCTGGACAGCTTAAGTAGGCAGGACTGGCGAGCAGGATATCATTAACAGGTGAGTCACTGTGGAGAGAAAGGAGCTGACAATTAGCCGACAGCTGAGCGGCCAGCTTTGAGAAGGAAGGGCTGAGCCCAGCCCTGACAGTACCCCCTCCTCAATGACCCCTCCCCCTCGGAGGACCACCAGGCTTGAGGGGAAAACGTCTTTGGAAATCACGGAGGAGGACAGGGGCATGTACATCTGAGGATGAGACCCAAGAGCGTTCCTCCAGACCGTACCCTTTCCAATGCACCAGGAACTGTATGCGCCCACGGAACCTACGGGAGTCAACAATGGACTGTACTTGATACTCCTCATGGCTGTCAACCTGTACAGGGTGAGGATGAGGCACCGAGGTGGTAAAGTGGTTGCAGACCAAAGGTTGTAATAAGGAGACATGAAATACATTGGAAATACGCATATTAGAAGTAAGGTCTAATGCGTAAGCTACTGGGTTAATCCTGTGAAGAATACAGAAAGGCTCAATAAACCGAGGTGGGAACTTCAGAGAGGAAGCATGAAGTCGGAGGTTGTGAGATAACAGCCAGACCCTGTCCCCAACCTGGTAGGAAGGCGCAGGCAGGCGTCTGCGGTCAGCATGGAGTCTGTACCTATCATTAGCATGTTGCAAAGCCTCCTGGACTTGTGCCCAAGTGGAACGAAGACCACGGAGATGCTCCTCTAATGCAGGAATACTCTGCAGAACAAATGATTCAGACAACAGGGAAAAATAAATGGGGACAATCGGGAAGCAGAATTCAAGGCACTATTGTGAGCAAACTCTGCCCACGGTAAGAGATCTGACCAGTTGTCATGATGGTCACAAATATAGCAATGTAGGAATTGCTCCAAGGACTGATTGGCTCGTTCTGCGGCCCCATTAGACTGCCGGTGATACGCAGAGGAGAAAGCAAGTTCAATTCCAAACTGTGCACAAAAGGCTCGCCAGAATCGGGACACAAACTGACTACCCCTGTCCAAGACAGTCACCTTGGGTAGCCCATGTAAGCGCAAGATCTCTCGAGCAAAAATGGAAGCCAGTTCCTTAGAAGTGGGCAACTTCTTAAAGCAGGGGTCCACCTTAACCGCCAAAAAAAAAAATATTAAAAGCCAGCAGCTACAAATACTGCAGCTGCTGACTTTTAATACATGGCCACTTACCTGTCCCAGGGTCCAGCGATGTCAGCAGGCAACGCCGAGAACCCGCTCGGTTCTCGGCAGCTGCTGCCGCCATCCTAGGTGAGGGAATCAGGAAGTGAAGCGTTGCGGCTTCACTTCCGGGTTCCCTACTGCGCATGGGCGAGTCGCGCTGCGCTTCCTAACTGGTCCCCGCTGTCTCTGGGACCCGTGTGTGTCCCAGCAGACAGCGCAGTGGGGACGGGAAGAGGCATAGACTCCCATGGGAGTCTATGCCGGAAGTGGGTGCAAATACCTGTCTTAGACAGGTATCTGCACCCCCCTCCCCCCCTGAAAGGTGCCAAATGTGACATCGGAGGGGGGGAGGGTTGGGAAAAGCGGAAGTTCCATTTTTGTGTGGAACTCCGCTTTAAGTGGAATACAATGGGACATTTTCGAGAACTGGTCAACCACCATAAGGATAACTGTGTGGCCCTGGGAGTTGGGTAACTCCACAATTAAATCCATAGACAGGGTGCTCTAGGGCCTCTCTCCATTGGGTATGGGTTGTAGGGGGCCCACTGGAAGGTGTCGTGGAGTCTTACTCTGAGCACACACGGAACAGGCAGCTACGAAGGTGGCTACATCAGCACGTAGACTAGGCCACCAGAATTGTTGGGAAGTGACCCAAAAGAGTTGATTCTTCCCAGGGTGGCCAGCAGCTTTGTAAGAATGGTAAGTCTGGAGCACAGCAAAACGGAAACTCTCTGGGACAAAGTCACAAGATTTCTCAGGAGGAGCATGGACCTGAGCGGCAAGAATTTTGTCACCCAACGGAGAAGTGAGACTGGTACGAACCGTAGCCAGAATACGATCAGGAGGAATCACAGGGACTGGAACCGACTCCATCTTGGAAGTGGAGGAAAATTGTCGTGACAAAGCGTCAGCCCTTACCGTCTTAGTCCTGGGTAAGAATGAGACAATGTAATTGAAACTAGACAAGAAAGGAGTCAATCACGCCCTTCTGGGAGAGAGGCGTTTAGACAAGAATGTGAGATTCTTATGGTCAGTAAGAATGAGAACCGGCACAGTGGTACCTTCGAGGAGATGTCTCCATTCTTTCAGGGCTAAAATGATCCTTAACAGCTCTCTGTCACCAATCTCATGATTGCACTCTGCAGGTGACAATTTCTTGGAAAAGTAGCTAGAAGGATGCATAGCGCTCTCAGAGGTAGGACGTTGAGACAGAGGGCGCCAACTCCAGTCTCAGAAGCATCAACTTCAAGGATAAAAGGTAACATAGGATCAAGATGTGCCAATACAGGAGCAGAAACAAAGGCAGCTTTGAGACTCTCAAAGGCCTTAAAGGACTCCGGAGAACAACTCTGTGGGTTACTGTCCTTTCTGGTCATATCAGTCAGGGGCTTGACCAGAGACGAGAGGTTACTAATACATTTCTGATAATAATTGGCAAAGCCAAGAAAACACTGAAGAGGACGTAAACTCACGATTCGGGGCCACTGTAGGACTGCTGAAAGTTTCTCTGGGTCCATCAAAAAACCAGCAGTGGAAATGAAAGCCCAGGAATTTAACCTGTTCACGATGGAATTCGCACTTCTCCAATTTATAATAGAGATTGTTCTCTCTTCGTTTCTGAAGCACACAACAGACATCTGTGTGGTGACTCTCCAGGGACTTGGAAAATATGAGGATATTGTCGAGATAAACCATCACATATATATCTATATATATATATAGATATATATATAAAGATATATATATATAGATATATATATATATATCTATATATATATATCTATATATATATATAGATATATATAAAAAACCACATATATAACTGCAACAAATCTCACAGGACATTGTTAATAAATTCCTGGAAAACTGCCGGGGCGTTACAAAGGCCAAAAGGCATTATGAGGTACTCATAATGGCCTGTTCTGATATTGTATGCCCCTCTCAAATCAAGCTTTGTGAAAACCATTGCTCCCTTGAGGCAGTCAGATAACTCTGTAATCAACGGAATTGGATAGGCATTCTTAATCGTGAAACGATTGAGACCCCTATAATCAATACAAGGTCTCACTTCACCACTCTTCTTCTTCACAAAGAAGAAACCAGCACCAGCAAGAGACGAGGATTTGCAGATGAAACATTGAGAAGGTGCGTCTGCAACATACTCCTCCTTGGCCCTATCCTCCAAGACCAACAAAGGGTAAACCCAGTCACAAGGGGGTATGGCACCAGGTTGAAGGTCAATTGATCAATCATACGACCGGTGTGGAGACAAACTACCTGCTTGACCTTTGTCAAAGACATCGCTAAAATCATAGTACTCCTCTGGCAGGGAGGAGAGTGAAGAGGTGCACAGGACCTTGGCTACCTTCTGGAAACATGACTTACTGCATTGGGGCGACCAGGAGAGAACCTCAACATGGAGCCAATCAAAAGAGAGGTTGTGCCTCTGTAACAAGGATAACCAATAACCAGCGGAAACTTAGGTGAGGAAATAACTTGGAATTGGATTATCTCATGGTGAAGAGCCATGGACAACAGAACAGTCTCATGAGTCACATGGGCAGGCTGTAGAGGTCTCTCGTCAAGAGCCTCAATGGCAGGTGGAGTGTCACGCAGCTGCAGCGGAATCGAGTGCTTCGATACAAAGACAGCATCAATGAACAGGCCTGCAGCCCCAGAGTCGATTAGAGCCTGTATCTCGATGGACGACTCAGCCCAAGAAAGAGTAACCGAAACCAGGGGCTTATCATTCTGGATAACTGGGGAAGAAACAACGCCACCTAAAGTCTGTCCATGACAGAACCTCAAGGTTCAGGCGTTCCCTGAATCAGTAGGACAAGACTTCAAAAAGTGACCTGCCTGGCCACAATAAAGGCACAATCTCTCCCTCTTCCTAAGGGTTCTCTCATCTGCAGAGAGACTCGTGAAGCCCGAGTGCATGGGTTCATCTTCACAGACCAACTTGGTACCAGAAGGTACCTAAGGGTTCTCTCATCTGCAGAGAGACTTGTGAAGCCCGAGTGCATGGGTTCATCTTCACAGACCGACTTGGTGCCAGGAGGCATGGGAGGTGAGGGAGGCAAGGGTCGGACTGCAAAGTTCGGAGACAAATGTACAGGAGGCTTCCACAAGCGCTCCTTAAAAGGAAGTCTTTCTCTGAGCCTGGAGTCAATGAGGATGGCAAACGTGATCAACTTCTCCAGCTCAGTGGGTATATCTCGGGCTGCTATCTCATCCTTGATGGTATCCGAGAGACCATGAGAAAAAGCAGCCACGAGGGCCTCATTGTTCCAAGCAACCTCTGTTGCCAGAGTACGGAATTCAATGGCGCAATCGGCAACAGTTCTTGTACTCTGTTTGATGGACATGAGGCACTTGGCAGCAGAAGCGGAGCGTGCGGGAACGTCAAATACCCTTTTAAAAGAAGCCACAAACTCTGGGTAACTCAAGACAACAGGTTTTTACCTCTCTCAGAAAGCAAAGATATCACAAAACCTACTTTGCTTCTGTCTGTGGGAAACGCCTGGGGCAACATCTCAAAGTATATCTCAACCTGGTTGAGAAACCCTCTGCATTGGACTGGATCGCCCACAAATCGCTGGGGAAGGGGAGCAGAACCAGACATACCTCTTATAGAGGTAATACTCGAGGCGGGTGCCTGCACAGAGACTGAAGCAGCAGCAGGGACGGCCTGCAACACAGGTTGTACCCGAGCAGCCACAGTGGGAGGTTCGTGCAAGCATTTTGTAATGCCATGGCAAACTGATCCATGCAGTGATCCTGCTTCGCCTACTGTTAGAAATCATGAATCAGACTTAGACAGAAGTACAGTTAAATCACACTAGTTTAATAATAATAATAAAAAGGTAAACAGAGTAAACGTTGTCAAAACATCGCCAGAGTTCAGGAACCGGAACGGATAGTCAGACAATACAAAACATCAGGGAGCCAGAGATGAGCGTAGTAGACCAGCAAGCAGGATCTGGAGCCAGAAGGAATGTCAGTCAAGTAAGTCTTTAACAGGAACACAGGAGAGCGTCTCTAGAGATGTGACTGAGACGAAGGCAGAGATCATCTGGGCTGGACAGCTTAAGTAGGCAGGACTGACAAGCGGGATATCATCAACAGTTGAGTCACTGTGGAGAGAAAGGAGCTGGCAATTAGCCAACAGCTGAGCGGCCAGCTTTGAGAAGGAAGGGCTGAGCCCTTGAAGGTTTAGTAGCACTTTATTTAATTGTAGATTAGGTAGGTAGATAGGTGCTAGGATGTATATAGATCAGCATAGTGTGATCTCCTTCTTAACATATCAGCTTAACAGAAAGCTTGAATTGCTTAGAGCAGGTATCCTGTGTGACTCACAGTGCTGCTTCTGCTGCAATTGGCTCCTCTGTATCCAGGCAGCTTTGGAAAGTGCTGGATGAACAGGAGTGAACAATGCATAGCAGCAGCATGAATATGAATGTCCTCTCAGCCAATTACAGGGAGTGGTGCCCCTGAGCATGCTGGGTGCTGGTATTTATATTTAGTGAGCACATGGAATCTGGGTCTTTTTCCAGAGAGGAGAGGTCCAGTTGGGGAGGGGCTGCTGCCTTTCTCTAGCACAGGCTACCATGCAGCCTTTGGTGGGCAACCCGAGGGCCTGAATACTGAAAGCTGAAAACCAGGGTTCTCCTGAGAGCTGACTGAGGGAGGATGTCCATGGATCCTGTCTGGCATCATGGAGGAAGGTGACCTGCGACCAGGGCCTTGTGAGCACAGACCCCCAAAACAGGATCCTAAAGAATGCTGCTGAATTCCCCTCTGAATGCTAGACATCAGCTGCTGGGTGTAGGCTAACGGGGACACCGGCGGGTGTACTGAAGAGCAGGGTCCACTCAATCCCTTCTACTTAAACGGGACTTTGCTTCACTTTGTACAATTGGCTACACAGTTCTACTGGGAAAGCTGTCCTCAAATGTGAATAGTTAATTTGGAGTATCCTACTTTATCCCTTCCTCTATCAAAGTTCCTAAAATAAAATGAACAACAAAATAAAACCCTAGACTAGTCACTGGAGTAACGAGCAGAAGTTGTGCGCCTGGCTGTGGAAAATAATGTTTGTCTGACTGCAGGTCTGAAATAACGGAGAATACTAGTGACTGTTACAGGCGTGGCGCTACATCATTTTATAGGTGTTCCCTGAGACTTGAAAATTATTTCAAGAGTTCCTCTGGGGTAAAAAGTTTGAGAAAGGCTGTTCTAGTGAATGGATCAGCTGTGTTCTCATTCATATGAATTGTCAATGATATTACTGGTCTCTAGTGCTGCCATTCTCAACCATAGTTTCATGGAACCCTAGAGTTTCCCCTGAGTTTGCAAGGGGTTTCTTGAGCTGGGTTAATTGATCTCCCATCTGATGATGCCTGCAGAGTTCTGGGCTCAATGACACTTGGCAGAGTAAGCGCCATGACACCAATGATCTTTTTAGCTGTCTGTAAGGGTTGGCATTCTGACCAGCGCTATAAGGGCACATTCCTCAAATTGATCTCCAATTAAATAATTTTGGCTAAGGTTCTGTGAGACCTGAAAATTATTTCAAGGGTTCCCCTGGGGTTAATAGGTTGAGAAAGGCTGATCTAGTTAATTGACAGGCTGCGTTCTCATGAATATGAAGTGTCATTAATGTCACTGGTCTCTATTGCATAATAAGGTTGGGTTTCCATGAATATGAAGGGTCGTTGATATCACCATTCCCTAGTGAATGGACAAGTTGTGTTCTCTTGAATCTGAAGCATCAGTGATGTCACTGGTCTCTGTTGGTTGGATTGGCTGCATTCTCGTGGTAATAAAGTATCGGTGATGTCACTGGTCTCTAGAAAATGGATAGGCTGCCTTCAAATTACTATGAGTGTACATTTTTTAATTGATTGGAAAATTCTTTTATGCTCATAAAATGGTTGCTTCATAGCAACAAAAAGTCTACTGTTAAATTCCATTGAGGCAAGGCTTGTGTTGCTCTTTGTAATGTTTTGTGGTATTTTCTGTCTACAGACCGGAACAATGAGCAGAGCACAGACTCTGATGAAGCTTTATCTCAGTACTCATAGCTGTGCCCTATCTGCTACTCATAAACCCTTGTGGCTGCTTAATTTCTAAAGATAACTTTTACTTTGCTTTGTGGTGAGCTCCAGACGAGTGTTGAGGCAAGAAGGGGGTAGAGAAGAAGGAGGAGTAGGAAGATGAGGGGGGTGAAGCTTCGCTAAAATGACTCAACCCGAACAATTGCTGAACTGACAATAAAGTAGCACTTTTAGTCAAAGAGATCCAAATTATGACTTAGTAGGTTTCACATTCATTTAGTAATAGCTTATATCGTGTTATCCATATCTCTGGGGGGGAGGATGTGTGTAGGTGGGGTGCAGCATGGTGCGGCGGCAATAATTCACACAGTCAGGTGCAAAGATAAACTTGTGACAAAGCAGTGCAGCAACAGTTCACAAAAATCCTGGTGGGAAGACTGCCCAACCAGGTGCACTCAAGGTTCCAGCAACGTGAACAGAGTGGCTTCCAGCCAGAGTGACAGCATCTGTAGAGAGGGGCAGAATGCAGGCTGGCCGTCTCATGCCCAATCAGGAAGATTTCCAGAAGAGATGCGACCCTACACTTTCCCTCTTCATCAGAAATCTTTCTCTACCACTAGTACTGTCCCTAACAGACAGGGTACTTTTCCCTGCACTACCCACTCGCCAAAACCCGGGAGGCAGGGCCTTAAATGGGCTCTGCCTGACCCATGATGGCTGCCAGATCCAATATGGGGCAACAGCATCCAACCAGATCACTTCCCCAGTGACCCAGGAAACCATAGAGGAACCGGTTTCCTCCTAACTTCCTCTCCAACTGCAGAGCTGCTGCGGTTGAGTGCCACCTGCAGTGGAGAAAATAAACTTCACCTGCCTACATGTGAATGGGTGTATGGGTGCCATAATGTACTACGAAAAATGACAGCACTCCTTGAATACAGGAAATACATAACCTGGTGGGATGAGCTGTAACTGGAAAAATATATTGTGGAACCTTATGGTGCCTATCGTACAAAGGAAGTCCTATTCAACTTAATTAGTAGGTTATTTTTAAGAGAGTCATTTATCTTACTCATTACTCATACTCATACTTTCTCATATCAGTTGTTTTTTTTTGCAAGTCTGGGCAAAGTACTGCTTACACACGGACAAGGTAGTATCCTTGACTTTAGCGCTTATTCATCAACTCATGGATGGATTGATGGGCAGCCCATTGAGGTTTATGCTGCTCTGTCATATATTTGCTGTACTGCGCCATAGGTGTGCGCAGCCTATTGCATTAGGGTGTGCACCTCAAAGCTCAAACACACATGCCTCTCTTTGCAGTCTCAGCTGCACGGGGCAGTGAATGAATGGGAATTGCTCTATGCTGAGCAGCTTCCAGTTCATTTACAAATAGAAGCATAGTAAACGCCCTTTCCCCCGCTCTCCATCCTGAAACATTCCCCTGCAGTAGCTGAGGGGAGAGGGGAGTAGAGGGGGGAAGCCAGCAGCACTAAGGGCGGGGGGAAGGGGGTGCAACATGGGGGGGAAGCCCAGGCAGTAAGGGAAGTCTGCACTGCACAGAGTGATTAGGGTGTGCCCAGGCACATCTGACACACCCCTGTGCATGCCTATGCACTGCGCCTAGCCATGCAAAAATGAAATTGGAGCACTGCACATCTTCTAACTGGTGAAATGAAAACTACTGATGTGATGCCTGCATTTTTACATATTTTAAGTGTTGGGGAGGGCAGGAAATATTTCTCATTATTCCATTTCCACATTAAGTTTATCCATGATGGCACTGGGCAATGAGGTCAGCATATAATCTCTTTTTTCCATGTCTGGTCTTAATTAGGTAACTTTCTTTTTTCTTATGGTGTGACCCAAAGCTTCCTCTTTCTATAAGCAGCAGCTCAATATTTCACAGTACACATTTATTACATGTTTATTCAAAAGGAAAGGTTGTATTCTACTTCTGTATAATATAATCTGTCCTTATTAGGGTGGTGATGCCATACAAGGGGTGCCCTCACCCGTGTGACATTATCATCCCAATAAGGAAGTGTTCTGCTCCACTTTCATGCACTTTTTTTGTGTTGCATTGAACTACATTTGTTCTTGTATTTGTATGGAATATCTTTAACAGAAACAACATGGAGCACAAATAAATAACTCTTTAATAAAACAAAAAGGCCAATCACACCCACATTTCTAGTAAAAGAAAAAAGAACCAGCTTAGATCAGGTGTCCCCATCGGAGTGTCCCCTTACATCAGTGTCGCCTTACATCAGGTGTCCCCTTACATCAGAGTGTCCCCTTACATCAGTGTCACCTTACATCAAGTGTCCCCATCAGAGTGTCCCCTTACATCAGAGTGTCCCCTTACATCAGGTGTCTCCATCAGAGTGAACCCCTTACATCAGGTGCCCCTATCGGACTATCCCCTTACATCAGGTGTCCCCATCAGAGTGTTCCCTTACATCAGGTGTCCTTATTGGACTGTCCTCTTACATCAGATTTCCCCATCAGAGTGTCCCCTTACATCAGTGTCACCTTACATCAGGTGTCCCCATCAGAGTGTCCCCTTACATCAGAGTGTCCCCTTACATCAATGTCACCTTACATCAAGTGTCCCCATTAGAGTGTCCCCTTACATCAGAGTGTCCTCTTACATCAGGTGTCTCCATCAGAGTCCTACCTTACATCAGGTGTTCCTATCAGAGTGAACCCCTTACATCAGGTGCCCCTATCGAACTATCCCCTTACATCAGGTGTCCCCATCAGAGTGTTCCCTTACATCAGGTGTCCTTATTGGACTGTCCTCTTACATCAGATTTCCCCATCAGAGTGTCCCCTTACATCGAGTATCGCCTTCAGAGTGACCCTTACATCATGTGTCCCCATCAGAGTGTCCCCTTATATCAGGTGTCCCCATCAGAGTGTCCCCTTACACCAGGTGTCCCTATCAGCATGTACCCCTACATCAGGAGTCCATATTAGAGTGTCCCTGTACTTCATTGTCCCCATCAGTATGTCCCCTTACATCAGGCGTCCCCATCAGAGTGTCCCCTTACATCCAGGTATTCCCATCAGAGTGCCCACCTTACATCTGGTGTCAACACCAGAGTGCTCCCTTATATCCGGTGTCCCCATCAGAGTGAAAACCTTACATCAGCTGATCCCCTCAGAGTAACCCCAATTATATCAAGGGTTCCCATCAAAGTTCCCTTTTATATCACTGTCCCCAGCAGATTGCCCCCCTTACATCACTGTCCCCAGCAGAGTCCCCTCTTATTTCAGGTGTCTCCATCAGAGTGACCCTCTTACATTAACTGTTCCCATCAGAGTACCTCCTTACATCAGGTGTCCCCAACAGTATTCCCCACTTACATCAGATGTCCCCATCAGAGTGACCCCCTGATATCAGTAGTCCTATTAGTGTCCCTTTACATCAAGTGTCTCCATCAGATTGACCCCCTTACATCAGGCGTCCCCATCAGAGTGACCCCCTTACATCAGGAGTCCCTGTCAGAGTGACCCCCTTACATGTGGTGTCCCCATCAGAGTGACCCGCTTACATCAGGAGTCCCTGTCAGAGTGACCCCCTTAATCAGGTGTCCCCATCAGAGTGAAAACCTCACATCAGCTGATCCCCTCAGAGTAACCCCCATTATATCAAGTGTTCCCATCAAAGTTCCCTCTTATATTGCTGTCCCCAGCAGATTGCCCCCTTACATCACTCTCCCCAGCAAAGTGCCCCCTTATTTCAGGTGTTTCCATCAGAGTGACCCTCTTACATCAGCTGTTCCCATCAGAGTACCCCCTTACATCACGTGTCCCCAACAGTGTTCCCCCCTTACATCAGATGTCCCCATCAGAGTGACCCCCTTATATCAGTTGTCCTATTAGTGTCCCCTTACATCAAGTGTCTCCATCATATTGACCCCGTTACATCAGGTGTCCCGTCAGAGTTACCCGCTTACATCAGGAGTTCCTGTCAGAGTAACCCCCTTACATCAGGAGTCCCCATTAGAGTGACCCCCTTACATCAGGAGTCCCTGTCAGAGTGACCCCCTTACACCAGGTGTTCCCATCTGAGCGATCTCTTTACATCAGGTGTCCCCATCAGAGTCCTACCTTACATCAGATGTCCCATCACAGTCACCCCCTTATATCAGGTGTCCCCATCAGAGCAAACTCCTTACATAAGGTGTCTCCATCAGGGTGACCCCCTTATATTCAGTTGTCCCCAACAGTGCTCCCTGAAATCAGGTGTCCCTATCAGAGTGACCCCATTACATCAGGTGTCCTTACACCAGGTGTCCACATCAAATCAATCTCTTTACATCAAGTGTCCCCATCAGAGCGATCTTTTTACATCAAGTGTCCCCATCAGAGCAATCTCTTTACATCAAGTGTCTAAATCAGAGTGACCCCCTTACATCAGGTGCCCCATCACAGTGACCCCCTTACATCAGGTGCCCCATCACAGTGACCCCCTTACATCAGGTGTCCCTGTCAGAGTGACTCCCTTACATAAGGTGTCCCCATCAGAGCAAACTCCTTACATCAGGCGTCCCTTCACAGTGACCCCCTTATATCAGTTGTGCCCATCATTGATCCCTGACATGAGGTGTCCCTGTCAGAGTGACTCCCTTACACCAGGTGTCCACAACAGAGTGTCCCCCTTACATTAGGTGTCCCCATAAGAGGGATCCCCTTACATCAGGTGTCCCTATCAGAATCATACATTTTTTTATATAAATGTTGCACAATAAAGCAAAAATGTGTATTGAATGATTTTTTTTATTGATTGTTTTAAATAGAACATTATTTTAGAAAAATCTGATTTTTTTACATAAATATGAACAGAACAGTATTTAATAAAGGGATGTAACAGAGACGGATACATTCTAGAGCCAAGAGGCAGATCTACTTTCTGTGCATACATAAGTATTGTTTATTGAAGACAACGGAGAAGAAACAAGACTTGTACACATATAGTAATAGTAACCGATAAGGTGGAGCGTGTCGGTGTGTATACAGAGATGGGCCAGTTGGGCATAGCTCCCAACTGTCCATCTTTTGGAGAATTGTCCCTCCTTTTCCCCTTTCCTTCTGGTCAAGACGTATGGACCTTGTTAAACACTGTGATATTTAACTACCATATACTCTGCTAAACCTTTTATCATTCTCCCTGCTGATTTGGGGCAGTATTTGAGCCATTTTACTTTTTTTTTTTTAATCAAAAAGAATTTTAATTTCAAACAAATTTCAATTGTTTGGGTCAATTTTCCTTTTTTTTTTTTTTTTTTTAATCAATATTTTAGATACGTTTTATATATATAATCTTTGTCACTGCTCTGATCCATTCAACTGCATGTGCAAACTTCTTCTTGAGCTACTGAGCTCTGTGAACAACAGACTTTTTACAACAAAGGTGCTAAGGAGAATCAGCAAAACATATAAAATATGAGCGTAAAGGCTCAAAAGGAGAATACACAATATTAATAAGCAATATTTAATATGTAGAAAATACCAGGCATTCCCTTTAAGGGAGTTGAAATGAGGTCCCAGGAGTTTCCAATAGGCTTAAGTACATTAACCCTTCTGGTACATACACTAGAAATGCTAACATGCTAGTCCAGGCCCCCTTACAACACTCCTTTTGGTGTTTGTACAGTGGAAGGATGGTTCAATTTTTTTTCCAGAAGAGCAATAATCAAAATATTGATAATATAATATCTCTTCAGGGTCATTTGCCCCACCTCCTGTACTGGTTATCAGTAATAGCACTCCTATAGTTGACAGCACTGATCATTGCTTTCTGCCAGTGGGAAAGTCTCCCCAATGGCAGAATACAAAAGCTCAGCAGGAGTGATTCCCCCATCCACACTGAGAGTGTAGATGGGGGATTCGATACATTTTTATTTTCATTCAACCCACTGGTTGAATGAAATTAAAAAAAAAAAAAAAGATCAATGTACGGGAAGCCTAAGTATTACTCGCAGAAAATCTATTAAAAAAAAAAAAAAGAAAAACATTTTTTGAGAACACCATTGATTTTTAAAGTAGTAAATTCCTATGGAATATTTTATATTACCGAATTGAAAAAAAAAAATAGAACCGGACAGAAATAAATAACAGAGATAAAAGAAAAATAAACTTTCTTTTAAAAAAAAAAATACATTTCTTTGAACAATAGTCATTATCCAGTATTATAATAATGTTTATGTTCAATTAGCCATAGTAGACCTCCAAAACGAACGTTCGTACAAACATTTGTGCGAAAATTCCAATCAGGCCATTCGATGACTTGACAAATGTCGTTCACAAGTATTTCAAAGGTTTGTTTGCTTTTAACATTCATTTTTGGAACTAATGATCTTTCCCAAACGAAAACCACATAGACTGTAATGCTGTTTACACACAACCGGACTTTCGACGGACTGAATCACGTCGGACTTTTCGACAGACTTTCGACTGACTTTTCGACGGACTTCCGTCGAATTGGACTTGTCTACACACAATCACACCAAAGTCAGACGGATTTGATAATGATGACGTACAACCAGATTAGAATAAGGAAGTTCATAGCCAGTAGCCAATAGCTGCCCTAGTGTCGGTTTTCGTCCGTCGGACTAGCATACAGACTCGAGTCCGTTGGAAAAATTTGAAACATGTTCTAAATCTAAAGTCCGTCACATTTTTGACAGAAAAGGTCCGCTGCAGGTCCGATGAAGCCCACACACGGTCGAATTGTCCCACGGATTCGTTCCATCTGACAAGTTTGGTCGAAAAGTCCGGCCGTGTGTACACGGCATTAGAAATTCAATTGAAAAATAGAAAAATTTTCCATCCTACCCCTTCGAATTTTCATTTCGCATTTATAGTCAGCTTGACTGCAGGCAGTGATGAAATTATTAAAAGTACCCCACAGCTGATAAAGAACATATTGCTCATTTTGCCTAGGGGATGGTCTAACACTGAATTACATTTACCATGGTCTACCCTGTTTCACGATAGTTGGCAGTCTTGTCCTTCTCTATTCCAGTTCTAGTCACCAATCCACAGGAAGGATGTGCTAGAGCTGGAGAGAGTCCAGAGAAGGGCAACAAAGCTAATAAGGGAACTGAAGGACCTCAGTTATGGGGAGCAACTACAAGCATTAAACTTATTCTCCCTGGAGAAGAGACACTTGAGAGGAGATATGATAGCAATATACAAATATCTCAATGGTGATTCTAGCATGGGGAGGAAACTATTCAGTCTCAGGTCGCTTAAGAAGACACACCACCACTCAATGAAATTGGAGGAAAAGTGGTTCAACCTTAAACTGCATAGGGCATTTTTACTGTCAGAGAGGTAAGGATGTGGAACACCCTTCCACAATTGGTGGTCTCAGTGGGACGTGTTGCTAGGTTCAATATACTCTTAGATGGGCATCCTAGCAAACGCAATATAAAGGGATATGGGAGGTGGTAGAGACATAAATGCATGCACACGTCCACACAGGTTGAACTGGATGGACTGATGTCTTTATTGAAACTTATCAACTACAGTATGTAATTATATGTAACTATATATTCAGCTCAAGAGATTGGGCAGGTACCTCTTGATTATTATGTACAGTTCATGACCAGAAGCCATGTCATTATTATGGGACATGGCCACTGGTCCTGCATTATGTATGATGATATCAGAGAGGGTATTGTACATGACAACATCAGAGATAAAAGAAGGCAACAAAACTGTCAAAATCGGAACTGGCCAAAAAATTATGGGACCATCGTTTAATCTGTGTTAACCTGTCCCATGGAAAAACAGGCAATATATTGTAGCTTCTTCGAGGTGGGGGGGGCAATATTAGTTTTGTTTTATCATTGCTGTTAGACTTCATATTTGCCTCCTGGTACATGTGCTTTCTCAAAGGACCAAATGCATGCACTAATCAAAGATATGAGGGTTTAGTCATGCTGTCACCATACTGTTTATACTCTTAGGGGTTGATTTACTAAAACTGGAGAGTGCAAAATCTGCTTCAGCAGTGCATGGTAGCCAATCCGCTTCTAACTTCAGCCTGTTCAGTTAAGCCTTGACATAAAATCATGGAAGCTGATTGGTTTCTATGCAGTGCTGCACCAGATTTTGCACTGTTCAGTTTTAGTAAATCAACCACTTAGTATTCTACTAGGAGTTCATCTGTGATCATCAAACAAAAAAATAAATTTGTAGGAGGAATAAAAGTACGTCCATGCTCATGATGATTTGGTTAACGTTAGTGAGTTCATCTCAATTGAGTTCTCTACAACATAAAAAGTCCAAAGAAGGTTGTGCTTTGTAGCTGGGCCCGTATGAGGTTTCTGTGAGACATATTGACAAAAATGTCATCCCCCTCTTCTAGCAGGAAGCTGGATCCCAGGAAGCTGCTTCTCTTCCATACTTTAGAACCTTGATTATCACAGAACCCTCCACTGTTCACCATTAATTGAGTGACGGAGCCCATTGTTCTCAAGTTTACTGAATGGGTAAATACTAAAGAAGGGTCCCCTGTTGCACAAACTACTCCCAATTGCAGCTTGGAGTACACAAAATATAGTCCGGATTTTTTGCATCGAATTGATCCATCACTGTACTCCATTTCATGGAGGAATGCCAAGCCATGTGTAGATTCCCATTGAAGTGGTTTGTCCAGCGATGTGTTCTTGACTGTTAGACCTAAAGGTAATTGAAACAGATGTTGTAAATGCTTAGTTATCCGTATTTACCAAACTAATGTTGTTCAAAGCTCAACTTTCTGCACCACTATTCCCCCATAGGTCCACCCTCACACACTTATGGCCCACAACTGGTGTCAGAAAAAAATAGCCCACAATTGAGCTTTAAAGAAAAGATCCACTTTCGTCAAAAAAAAAAAAAAAGATATATAATAAATAGTCTTAAAACAAGCATTTTGTTCTTTCAACAGGGACATAGACAAGAACAAGTTTTCTTATGAAAGAGGGGGGGATTAAAACGGGTAGGTATAAGGTTCTTTTTTTCAGAATGTAAATAAAAAATGTTCATTTTAACTATCGTAACTAGCTATTAAATGAGTAGTGAGGATATAAAGTGTGGCGCTGAAAAAAACAGCAAAAATGTGTATAAAAAGAAACTAAGGGGTGTAGAGGGGTATACCACAGTTGAAGTCTCTTAAGATGAAACGCGTAGGGTTAATACGCCGGCCGTGGCCACCTTTTACTGCGCTCTTTTTACTTGTTTATTGCTTTTATTGAACATTTTTTGGATATCTGTTTTCTTTGTTGCCAATAAATCCTACCATACGGATTTACACATGCTTTTAACATCACACATCTGAGCTGGAGGAGAAGCTCCCGGTAAGCTAATACCGGTTTGGTGTCGCAGTCTTCCATTCATCTCCGTAATTGGCATCCTTGATGTCCACCTGCCTACTGGAGAGGTCATCGTGCAGCCCATCTCGAGAGTTCGGCTTCAGTTCTCCATTTCTATGCCTTATTGACCCACCACCGTACGGTGAGTTGGGTCCATCTCTCCCGGTAAGGGTACCTCTTTCTCCCCTTTTCCCTTTGATGGTGAAGGCACTCTCGGGTGTTCATCCACCACCGAAAATATCTACCCCAGAGACTGTTTGATTCTTGCTGAAGTTGCCTCTTCACTACATCCCTCTTATCAATACTACTCTTGGGACTCATATTTATTGTTCAACTTGTTTGAGTTACTACTACATTGCTATTTATATAAGATCCATCATTGGGTCCTCTATTTGTATGTTATATTGCTAGTCCACTTTTATTAGTCACCTATATTTGTTGCCTTGCAGTTCATTGCACCTATACTGTTTTGCACTTTGGCTTGCAATACATTACTAACACTTGTGACACCACATATTCTTTTGTTGTGTGCGACTCTAAGTTGCATGACAAAATTATTTTCACTTTTACAGTTGTGATACACACTATTCTCATAAAGAGAGAGATTAGTCTCTTTAGATAGCCTCTCTCTACACCCCTTCTTTTCTTTTTATACACATTTTTGCTCTTTTTTTTTCAGCGCCACACGTTATATCCTCATTTGCATCACAATCAGTCTTATTGTTGTGTTGGCTGCTCACACTTCATAGGTTGACGCAGTATTTCACATTTTTATTAAATGAGAAGTGACTCCTGTGTGGACTGTGCCTCTCCTATAGCCTGCTACTATCTCTTCGGGGAGATTCTATAGGTGCTTGCAGTACCATTTTAATAACCATTGTATAATGATTTATGAATACTCCTGGTAAGGGGCTCTCCAAAGTAACCGATGTATATACAATAAAGATATGTAATAAAACTTTTATATGTTATTTTGATTAAATACATGTGTTAATTATTTTGTTTCGTTCCTAGTGGTATGAATGTGAAGTACTCCTAAGACTCCTGAGGAAGCCAACAATTGGCAAAACATGTTGAGCTGAAGTAGCTGCATGCACAATAAGCCATTTGGATGTTTCTTGATTATTTTTATATGAAAAATTGAAAATTCTATGTATCGTTGTCTTTAGTACATTTTGTAATAAAATTTTAATATTTTATTATGACTATCTTGTTATTTTTGGCACCCTTAAAATCCCGCTTTCTTCTTTTGGTTTAATGGTATTAAATAGGAAGATGAATACGCAGTCATGGCACTTGATAAATTTCCATATCAGTCTGCAAGTTCATGTGGACTACTAAGAACAATAAAATGAGCTTTCCTAAAATGGCTTTTCTGTTCTTATAAGTGCTTTTAATCTAAGGTGGTAATTTTAGCTACTTTAATTGGAATATTTTTTTGTAAAAAAAAAAAACAATTTTTCATTTAATTGTACAAATGTTATTGCGATACTTTCAGCATTTTTTTTTTTATAAAAGTCCCATATTTGCACTTGACAGCAGTGTATCCTCAAATTATTCACGTTAGCACTTCCACCTAGCAGCACGTTGGTTCGAATCTCAACCATGGCATTAGCTGCCTGGAGTCTGCATGTTCTCCCTGTGCTTGTGTGGGTTTCCTCCCACACTTCAAAGACATTCTGGTAGGTTAATTGGCTCCTGTCAAATTTGGCCCTAATATGTATGTGTATGAATGTGAGAATTTAGATTGTAAGCTCCTTGAGGGAAGGGGCTGAAGTGAATGTACATTATATAGTATATATATATATATATATATATATATATATATAAAGATCTACGTAAACTGCGATATATAAACACCTGCAATAAATAAATTAATATGCAGTGCATCCAGAAAGTATTCACAGTGCTTCACTTTTTTCCACATTTTGTAATGTTACAGCCTTATTCTAAAATTGATTAAATTCATTATTTTTCTCAAAATTCTACAAACAATACCCCATAATGACAATGTGAAAGAAGTTTGTTTGAAATCTTTGCAAATTTATTAAAAATAAAAAATGAAAAAATCACATGTACATAAATATTCACAGCCTTTGCCATGACACTCCAAATTGAGCTCAGGTGCATCCTGTTTCCACTGATTATCCTTGAGATGTTTCTACAACTTGATTGGAGTCCACATGTGGTAAATTCAGTTGATTGGACATGATTTGGAAAGGCACATAGCTGTCTATATAAGGTCCCACAGTTAACAGTGCATGTCAGGGCACAAACCAAGCCATGAAGTCCAAGGAATTGTCTGTAGACCTCCAAGACATGATTGTATTGAGGCACAGATCTGGGGAAGGGTACAGAAAAACTTCTGCAGCATTAAAGGTCCCAATGAGCACAGTGGCCTCCATCATCCATAAATGAAAGAAGTTTGGAACCACTAGGACTCTTCCTAGAGCGGGTCACCTGGCTAAACTGAGCGATCGGGGAGAAGAGCCTTAGTCAGGGAGGTGACCAAGAACCCAATGGTCACTCTGACAGAGCTCCAGTGTTTTTCTGTGGAGAGAGGAGAACCTTCCAGAAGAACAACCATCTCTGCAGCACTCTACCAATCAGGCCTGTATGGTGGAGTGGCCAGATGGAAGCCACTCCTCAGTAAAAGGCATATGACAGCCCGACTGGAATTTGCCAAAAGGACTCTCAGTCCATGATAAACAAAATTCTCTGGTCTGATGAAACAAAGATTTAACTCTTCGGCCTGAATGGCAAGCTTCACGTCTGGAGGAAACCAGGCACCGCTCATCACCTGGCCAATACCATCCCTACAGTGAAGCATGGTGGTGACAGCATCATGCTGTGGGAATGTTTTTCAGTGGCAGGAACTGGGAGACTAGCCAGGATCGAGGGAAAGATAAATGCAGCAATGTACAGAGACATCCTTGATGAAAACCTGCTCCAGATCGCTCTGGACCTTAGACTGTGGGCAAGGGTTCGTCTTCCAACAGGACAACGACCCTCAGCACACAGCCAAGATAACAAAGGAGTGACAACTCTGTGAATGTCCTTGAGTGGCCCAGCCAGGGCCCAGACTTGAACCCGATTGAACATCTCTGGGGAGATCTGTTGTGCACTGAGGCTCCCCTTCCAAGCTGATGGATCTGGAGCGGTCCTGCAAAGAAGAATGGGAGAAACTGCCCAAAAATAGGTGTGCCAAGCTTGTAGCATCATACTCAAAAAGACTTGAGGCTGTAATTGGTTGCAAAGGTGCCTCGACAAAGTATTGAGCAAAGGCTGTGCATGGGATTTTTTTTTTTGTTTTTTCTTTTTAATAAATTTGTATGAATTGCAAACAAACTTCTTTCACATTGTCATTATGGGGTATTGTTTTGTAGAATTTTGAGGAAAATAATTAATTTAATCCATTTTGGAATAAGGCTGTAACATTAACAAAATGTGGAAAAAGTGAAGCGCTGTGAATACTTTCCAGATTCACTGTATATACATTTATATATAAAAAGCATTACCTCTCTGTGAGATTAGAGCAGACAGATGCTTTGACTTAACATATAGAATCAATCTACTGATCTGAAACCAAACATACCTGTGAGGTGAGCAGATGGAAATAACTGACCATCCCGGAATGCTAAAAAAGAAAACAAAAAAAAAGTTATATAACAGTCCAGAATAAACTGACCTAAAAGCCCTTTCGGACAGGTGGAATGTTTACCACTCTCTGAAAAGTGATCCGCTGTGAGAATAGGTTTTTAAAGGCTGGTACAGCAGCTTCTGACACCTGGCTGGCGCTGCCTTCTGACACCTATTTTTTTTTTTTTTACCTTTTTCAATTATTGAATGGCAATTTTACCTTGCTTTGCCGCACTTTAACTGCAATCCAAGTATTTGGCTCAAGCTTGCAGTAAAGCCCCATTGGTCTCAATGGGGCGGTGCCGCCTGTCAAACTCTGTAGCCCGAGCTTTGTGGCCATGACATGTGTACAGCCCTGTCAGGCTGTAATGTTTACCACCCCGTGGCAGCCAGTATGCAGCCTTATTTAGACTTAGCTGCAAAAAGCAGCGGACAGGGATATTTACATGCCCTGGCCACAATGCTTTGCAGCAAATTTGACCCATGTAGCAAGCGGCCGGCAGCAAGCCTGCCAAATGCTACACATTCAAGTAATTAGGAAAGCACTGCAAAAACCCTGCAACTGCGCGCATTGCTGCATGTTAATTGGCAAAAATGTGGTTAAAACAGGTGGTGGTGAGGTGTTGCATCACTTCCTCACCCCCTGTCAGTAGCCTCTGGAGCGCATTTGGTCTTCAGAGGCAAGGGAGATTTAGAGGCATGTCTAAATCTACTCTGAAGGAGCCCTTAGGCTATCATCCTTGGCTTAAGAAGATAGAAGGGCTTTAGGGAAGTTGGTGTATTTGGTGGGGGCAATGCTGGAACAAGGTCATCTAGTACCCAAGGGGATGATGCCAACGTTGAAGATACCAAGGTCAGCTAGCACCTAAGAGCAACAGGTGAAGCACTGCTACAACCCCCACTGGATTCCAAAGCTCTGGGCTGGGTGCTTGCTCAGGCGGAAAGACTTCCATCCACCTCCAAAGCTGAACACATGCAAGGAGAAGCTGGAACTCCAGTATATCAGCATAAACAGGCTTCTTTTAATATGACACAGTAAAATAAAGCTGAAAAAACAGCATTTCAGCTGTTAGGCCATAACCGCGGCCATGATTAAGGTTTAATGGCTGAAACGCATTGGCTGTTTTTCGGCTGTATTTTACCATCTTATACTAAAGGAAGTCTGCTTATGCTGATATACTGGAGTGCCAGCTTTTTCTTGCAGGCATCTATCACCCAAGTGAAATATGTCAAAGGTTAAGATACCAAGGTCATCTTTCACCAAAGGGGAAAATGTCAAAGGTGAAGATATCAAGGTCATCTAGCACCAAAGGGGAAGATGTCAAAGGTGAAGATACCAAGGTCATCTTTCAACGAAGGGGAAAATGTCAAAGGTGAAGATATCAAGGTCATCTAGCACCAAAGGTGAAGATGTCAAAGGAGAAGATACCAAGGTTATCTATCACTGAAGGGGAAGTTGTCAACAACAGTGAAGATAACCAAGGTCATCTAGCACCTAAGGGAAAGATGCCAATGTGCTCCCCTTCCCTCCCAAGCTGAGATAAGTGAAGTTTTTAAATACACACTTTCATTGGTATGGCCAGTGCAGGGTACCAAAATTACATGTCCACTGGCCCTAGGGTTACCAGGTTGTGTTCAAGGACAAGGAGTAAAATGAAGAAGATGTTGCAACATGGTTAAACCAGCATAATTAAATCATAATTATGAGTGAATTCCTAAAAGCTTCAGTCAGTTGTGGTTCATTGTCCCAAGTCCCCATGAAGTCAATGGAAATTTAAACCACGCGCTGAAAAAAGTGTGTCTTACAGAGGAGCAAAAATGTGGCCATGCTTTTATATGTTCTTACCTGGGTTCATTTTCATTTGCTGTGCCTCCAATTTCATGGTGACCTTAAAGACACAAAAAGTAAATTTTTTAGAGAAAAAAAAGTGAATTTAAACACTTTCAGTAGGATTTAACCGCATTCTGAGTTTGACTACTTAGCATGGGAATATTTAAAGTGACACTGTAATAAAAGAAGTTCTTTGCTTACCTTTCAGTTAAAACAAATACACCAGGAAGATTCACCTGCAGCAAATGTTTGTTGAATGCAGATTCACTGCCTTATAAATATGCCCCTAACGTCAATGGTGGCCCCACCAGTTACCCATGCACATCTTTACTCCCCCCGTGGTTCCATTCACTGCCAAAAATGAAGAGACATACCCAGTATATCTGGGTACAGGGAAACAGTAGAAAATGAGGGGTTCTGTTGAAACCAAACCACGGTCAGGTAGACCAACTAAAATTTCAGCCACAACTGCCAGGAAAATTGTTCGGGATGCAAAGAAAAACCCACAAATAACTTCAGGTGAAATACAGGACTCTCTGAAAACATGTGGTGTGGCTGTTTCAAGATGCAAAATAAGGAGGCATTCACATAGTTACATAGTAGGCGAGGTTGAAAAAAGACACAAGTCCATCAAGTCTAACCTATGTCTGTGATTATATGTCGGTATTACATTGTATATCCCTGTATGTTGTGGTCGTTCAGGTGCTTATCTAATCGTAGCTTTGAAATTATCGATGCTCCCTGCTGAAACCACTGCCTGTGGAAGGGAATTCCACACCCTTACCGCTATTACAGTAAAGAACCCTCTACGCAGTTTAGGTTTAAACCGCTTTTCTTCTAATTCTAGTGAATGGCCGCTCGTCTTATTAAATTCCCTTATGCGGAAAAGTTTTATCCCTATTGTGGGGTTAACAATACGGTATTTGTACATTGAAATCATATCCCCTCTCAAGCATCTCTTCTCCAAAGAGAATAAGTTCACTGCTCGCAACCTTTCCTCATAACTAATGTCCTCCAGTCCCTTTATTATTTTTTTGCCCTTCGCTGAACTCTCTCCAGTTCCAGTACATCCTTCCTGGGGACTGGTGCCCAGAACTGGACAGCATACTCCAGGTGCGGCCGGACCAGAGTCTTGTAGAGCCGGAGAATTATCGTTTTATCCCTGGAGTTAATCCCCTTTTTAGTGCATGCCAATATTCTGTTTGCTTTGCTTGCAGCAGCTTGGCATTGTATGTCATTGCTGAGCCTATCATCTACTAGGACCCCCAGGTCCTTTTCCATCCTAGATTCCCCCAGAGGTTCTCCCCCCAGTGTATAGATTGCATTCATATTTTTGCCACCCAAATGCATCATTTTACATTTTTCTACATTTAACCTCATTTGCCATGTAGTTGCCACCCCATTAATTTGTTCAGATCTTCTTGCAAGGTTTCCACATCCTGCGGAGAAGTTATTGCCCTGCTTAGCTTAGTATCGTTCACAAATACAGAGATTGAGCTGTTTACCCCATCCTCCAGGTCGTTTCTGAATAAATTAAATAGGATTGGTCCCAGGACAGAACCCTGGGGGACCTTGAACAAAGATGGGCTGCATGATCGAGTTGCCAGAAGAAAGCCATTGCTACGCAAATGCCACAACGCATCCCATTTACAATACGCCAAACAGCACAGAGACAAGCCTCAAACCTTCTAGCACAAAGTCATTTGGAGTGATGAGACCAAAATTGAGCTTTTTGGCCACAACTATAAACGCTTCATTTGGAGAGGAGTCAACAAGGCCTATGATGAAAGGTACACCACTCCTACTTTGAAACACGGAGGTGGATCGCTGATGTTTTGGGGATGTGTGAATTACAAAGGCACAGGAAATTTGGTCAAAATTGATGGCAAGATGAATGCAGTATGTTATCAAAAAATACTGGAGGAACATTTGCATTCATCAGCCAGGAAGCTGCGCATGGGACGTACTTGGACATTCCAACATGACAATGATCCAAAACACAAGGTCAAGTCAACCTGTCATTGGCTACAGCAGAATAAATGGAAGGTTCTGGAGTGGCCATCTCAGTCTCCTGACCTCAATATCATTGAGCCACTCTGGGGAGATCTCAAACATGCAGTTCATGGAAGACAGCCCAAGAATTTACAGGAACTGGAGGCTTTTTGCCAAGAGGAATGGGCAGCTTTACCATCTGAGAAGATAAAGAGCCTCATCAACAAATACCACAAAAGACTTCAAGCTGTCATTGATGTTAAAGGGGAGCAATACACGGTATTAAAGCGGAGTTCCACCCAAAAATGGAACTTCGGTTTTAAGTGTTGGTGACCCCCTGACATGCCACATTTGGCATGACATTTTCTTGGGGGGGAGCGGGAGCGGGTACACCATTTTTACAGGCACCCAGCTCCCACTTCCTCCCCTGGCGCCGCGGCGCCAAAAAGAAGATCACCTCTCCCCCCTCCCTCCCTGCAATCTTCTGAGACATGTCACAGGTCCCAGAAGATTGCCCGGCCAATCACAGCACGCAGTGCGGCTCGCGCATGCGCAGTGCGCACCCGGCTGTGAAGCTACAGCCGGGCGCCCACAGTTAGAATGCCGGCGCCGCGGAGAGGAGGGGGAGAGAAGCGGGGCTTCGTATGCCCGCATCGCTGGACCGTGGGAAAGGTAAGTGTCTGATTATTAAAAGTCAGCAGCTACACTTTTTGTAGCTGCTGACTTTTAAATGGGTGGAACTCGGCTTTAAGAACTGGGGTATGTAAACTTTTGATCAGGGTCATTTGGGCAGTTTCTGCTGTCATTATGATTTAAAAAAAGAGTAAACACAGTTGATTGATAATAAATGGCTTCAGCCAAACACTAACCATGAGTGAAAGAAAAGTTTTTGTGTTATCATTCATATTCTCTGAAAATGGGCCAAGAAATCATAAATTCCGCCATAAATTATGAGCACAACTGTATGTTTCCATTTCAAATTCATTTTTTGAATTTAGATAATTCATTTTGTTATCATTTATTTTGGATTTGTTGAAATTCATTAATACTACCCCGTTTCCCCGAAAATAAGACCTAGCGTGATTGTCGGTGATGGCTGCAATATAAGCCCCACCCCCCAAATAAGCCCTAGTTAAGGTCCTTGTAGGTCTTATTTTCAGGGTAGGGCTTATTTTTTGGGGAAACAGGGTAGGGCTTATTTGGGGGGTAGGGCTTATATTGCAGCCATCACCGACAATCACGCTAGGTCTTATTTTCGGGGAAACAGGGTATGATTCAGAAATTTGGAAACATCTGAATCTCTGAATAGTGTAAATTTAGTCACACATGTCTATAAAGCAGTTACAATAAACTAACTTTTATCAAACATTCACTGGTTGTGAATCAATCACTGTCACCTAAAACACATTCACCCGCAGAGGATGTTTGGTAAATCAGTTTAACTGCTTTAAAATATTCCCCTTACAGAGGAACTAAGCTCTAAACATTCAACTTAGCTTCAATATTACCATGAGGTCCCTCGCCGACATCTTCTCTCTGGCTTCTTCCGAATGGCAGTCTTCGGCCATGTGTGCATTCACAGGAGTTCAGCCATCCTGGCACACAAGCACAGTGCCGGAATGTATACTGAGCTGTGCATGTACAGTGCCGGAATGTATACTGAGCGGTGCATGCACAGTGCCGGAATGTATAGAGCGGTGCATGTACAGTGCCGGAATGTATACTGAGCTGTGGATGCACAGTGCCGGAATGTATACTGAGCGGTGCATGCAGAGTGCCGGAATGTATACTGAGCTGTGCATGCACAGTGCCGGAATGTATACTGAGCGGTGCATGCACAGTGCAGGAATGTATACTGAGCTGTGAATGCACAGTGCAGGAATGTTTACAGAGCTGTGCATGCAGAGTGCAGGAATGTATACTGAGCTGTGCATGCACAGTGCCGGAATGTATACTGAGCTGTGCATGCACAGTGCCGGAATGTATACTGAGCTGTGGATGCACAGTGCTGGAATGTATACTGAGCTGTGCATGCACAGTGCCGGAATGTATACTGAGCTGTGGATGCACAGTGCCGGAATGTATACTGAGCGGTGCATGCACAGTGCCGGAATGTATACTGAGCGGTGCATGCACAGTGCCGGAATGTATACTGAGCTGTGCATGCAGAGTGCCGGAATGTATACTGAGCTGTGCATGCAGAGTGCCGGAATGTATACTGAGCGGTGCATGCAGAGTGCCGGAATGTATACTGAGCGGTGCATGCACAGTGCCAGAATGTATACTGAGCTGTGCATGCACAGTGCCGGAAGGTATACTGAGCTGTGCATGCACAGTGCCGGAAGGTATACTGAGCTGTGCATGCACAGTGCAGGAATGTATACTGAGCTGTGAATGCACAGTGCAGGAATGTTTACGGAGCGGTGCATGCACAGTGCCGGAATGTATACTGAGCTGTGCATGCACAGTGCCGAAATGTATACTGAGCGGTGCATGCACAGTGCCGGAATGTATACTAAGCTGTGCATGCACAGTGCCGGAAGGTATACTGAGCTGTGGATGCACAGTGCCGGAATGTATACTGAGCTGTGCATGCAGAGTGCCGGAATGTATACTGAGCTGTGCATGCAGAGTGCCGGAATGTATACTGAGCTGTGCATGCACAGTGCAGGAATGTATACTGAGCTGTAAATGCACAGTGCAGGAATGTTTACAGAGCTGTGCATGCACAGTGCAGGAATGTATACTGAGCTGTGCATGCACAGTGCCGGAATGTATACTGAGCTGTGGATGCACAGTGCTGGAATGTATACTGAGCTGTGCATGCACAGTGCCGGAATGTATACTGAGCTGTGGATGCACAGTGCCGGAATGTATACTGAGCGGTGCATGCACAGTGCAGGAATGTATACTGAGCTGTGCATGCACAGTGCCGGAATGTATACTGAGCTGTGGATGCACAGTGCTGGAATGTATACTGAGCTGTGCATGCACAGTGCCGGAATGTATACTGAGCTGTGGATGCACAGTGCCGGAATGTATACTGAGCGGTGCATGCACAGTGCCGGAATGTATACTAAACAGTGCATGCACAGTGCCGGAATGTATACTGAGCGGTGCATGCACAGTGCCGGAATGTATACTGAGCTGTGGATGCACAGTGCCGGAATGTATACTGAGCTGTGCATGCAGAGTGCCGGAATGTATACTGAGCGGTGCATGCAGAGTGCCGGAATGTATACTGAGCGGTGCATGCACAGTGCCAGAATGTATACTGAGCTGTGCATGCACAGTGCCGGAAGGTATACTGAGCTGTGCATGCACAGTGCCGGAAGGTATACTGAGCTGTGCATGCACAGTGCAGGAATGTATACTGAGCTGTGAATGCACAGTGCAGGAATGTTTACGGAGCTGTGCATGCACAGTGCAGGAATGTATACTGAGCTGTGCATGCACAGTGCCGGAATGTATACTGAGCAGTGCATGCACAGTGCCGGAATGTATACTGAGCGGTGCATGCACAGTGCCGGAATGTATACTGAGCTGTGGATGCACAGTGCCGGAATGTATACTGAGCTGTGCATGCAGAGTGCCGGAATGTATACTGAGCGGTGCATGCACAGTGCCGGAATGTATACTGAGCGGTGCATGCACAGTGCCAGAATGTATACTGAGCTGTGCATGCACAGTGCCGGAAGGTATACTGAGCTGTGCATGCACAGTGCCGGAAGGTATACTGAGCTGTGCATGCACAGTGCAGGAATGTATACTGAGCTGTGAATGCACAGTGCAGGAATGTTTACGGAGCTGTGCATGCACAGTGCAGGAATGTATACTGAGCTGTGCATGCACAGTGCCGGAATGTATACTGAGCTGTGGATGCACAGTGCCGGAAAGTATACTGAGCGGTGCATGCACAGTGCCAGAATGTATACTGAGCTGTGCATGCACAGTGCCTGAATGTATACTGAGTGGTGCATGCACAGTGCCGGAATGTATACTGAGCTGTGCATGCACAGTGCCGGAAGGTATACTGAGCTGTGCATGCACAGTGCAGGAAGGTATACTGAGCTGTGCATGCAGAGTGCCGGAATGTATACTGAGCGGTGCATGCACAGTGCCGAAATGTATATTAAGCTGTGCATGCACAGTGCCGAAATGTATACTGCGCTGTGCATGTACAGTGCAGGAATGTATACTGAGCAGTGCATGCACAGCTCAGTGTACATTCTAAGGAAGGCTGCAGGCAGGCAGGTAGGTCTATTGTCACTTCTGCATGTCTCTTCTGCAATTAACATCCTGCCTGCCATAGGTGTGCGCAGCCTATTGCACTAGGCTGGGCACCTCAAAACATGGACCTGTTAGTAGGGCAGTGGACAGTGTCAGTAGTTTTTTATTTTTAATTTGTTAAAAAAATTTTTTAGGAGCCCTGTTCAGAGGCATTGGTGCAATATCAGCAGGAGGAATGTTCCCCTCACGGGGTGATTAGGCTGTGCCCAGGCACACCTGGCACACCCCCTAAGCACGCCTATGCGTATATATATACACACATATATACATATATTTTTTTTTAAGAGTTTAGTTCTGCTTTATTGTCCCTGTTGCTTTGCCCTGCATAATTCATTTTAAAGTGAGCACAGACCTGAGAGGAGGATGATTCACCGACATTAAATGTGATTACTGTCAGACCGGGAAAGGTTCAGACCACAAAACATCTCAGATATACTCAGCAATGTTATATCTGTAAAGGTTGGCTGCCTCTGCATGAACCCAACCACCACAAGCTGATAAAAAGAGAGATATTTATACATCTCTATCCATGTGTAGAATAAAAAAAATGATTTGATTCATTGTTGAAAATGCTTTTTTTTCCCCTTATGCATATGTGTGGCAAACAATTAATGCGGTATTAAACCCAAAAATGTAATATATTGCAGCTTAAATTAAATGGCTTTGCTAAAGTTAAATGGTTTGTCTCATCTCTGTAAACTGATATATTCTGCTGGAGGGTTTGGGCTTTTGAAAAAAAAAAACAGACTTGCTGGCTGGATCACCACATGAAACTAGACGAAAGAAAGCCTAAAAAAGGAAACGAATGTTGCCATCACATCTGATGATTGGTAAGCTACAATATAATAAAGGTTTGCTTTTGAGTTCAACCACTTACGGGCCGCCCGCCGTCATTATATGTCAGCACTTTGAAGAGGAATAACGTTGTTATGGCAGCAGCTAGCTACCATAACCCCGGTATCCTCTTCTTCAGCTGGCGGTCCACTTTCAGATAAAAGTGGTCTCTGTGGCGGATTTGCCGCTAGATCACTTTTATCAGCGGCGGGAGAGTGTAAATATGAGATCTGAGGTCTTTTTGACCCCAGATCTCCTATTTAAGAGGTCCTATCATGCTTTTTTTCTATTACAAGGAATGTTTACATTTCTTGTAATAGGAATAAAAGTTACACATTTTTTTTTTAAAAAAAAGAACAGTGTAAAAAAAAAAAAGAAAAGGTAAAATAAATAAGAAAAAAAATTTTTTTTAAACGCGCCCCGTCCCACCAAGCTCACATGCAGAAGAGAACACATACCGTGTTCATTTTTCCAAGATTGGGACTACCTCCGTCAGAGGGACATACCATTCAACACTCTTGTGGACACTTTTTTCACCTACTTACTGGGCTATATTTAGTCTAGCCAATATGTTTTGGTTTTACATTTAGTTTTCTATTTATACTTTTTAAAAGCGCTACACTGTCACTGTATTATCTAATTTGATCAGTGTTCAAACCACACATGTGAGGTATCACCGCAATCGTTAGAGTGAGAGCAATAATTCTAGCCCTAGACCTCCTCTGTAACTCAAAACATGCAACCTGTAGAATTTTTTAAACGTTGTCTATGGAGATTTTTAAGGGTAAAAGTTTGTCGCCATTCCACGAGCGGGTGCAACTTTGAAGCGTGACATGTTGGGTATCAAGTTACTTGGCGTAACATTATCTTTCACAATATAAAAAAAAAATTCAGCTAACTTTACTGTTGTCTTATTTTTTAATTCAAAAAAGTGTATTTTTTACAAAAAAGTGTGCTTGTAAGACCGCTGCGCAAATACGATGTGACAAAAAGTATTGCAACGATCGCCATTTTATTCTCTAGGGTGTTAGAAATTTTATATATATATATATATATATATATATATATATATATATATATATATATAATGTTTGGGGGTTTTAAGTAATTTTCTAGCAAAGAAAACAGATTTTAACTTGTAAACAACAAGTTTGAAAAATAGGCCCGGTCCTTAAAGCAGAATTCCACCCAAAAATGGAACTTCCGCTTTAAGGGAAGGTGACCCCCTGACATGCCACATTTGACATGTCAGTTTTTTTTTTGGGGGGGGGAGCGGAAACCCTATTTTTAGAGTGTTCCAGCTCCCACTTCCTCCTGGCGCACCCGTGGTGCTGGTAGGGAGATCACCTCTCCCCCCCCCTCCCTCTCGGCAATCATGCTGGACACGTCACAGGTCCCAGAAGATTGGCCGGCCAGTCACAGCGCGCAGCGTGGCTCGCACATGCGCAGTGCGTGCCAGGCTGTGAAGCCACAGCTGGGCGCCCACAGAGACAATGCCGACGCCGCAGAGAGGAGGGGGAGACAAGTGGGGCTTCGTTCCCCCGCATCGCTGGACCCCGGGACAGGTAAGTGTCCGATTATTAAAAGTCAGCAGCTGCAGTATTTGTAGCTGCTGACTTTTAATTTTTTTTTTTTTTAAGCAGTACTCCACTTTAAGTGGTTATTACTGCTTTAGGGAAAAGCTTTGTTTAGAGACATATGGTGGCTGCTATTGCTGACTTCTAATTCTGAAAATACTAGTCGTCTTGCTGTCCTGCTGATCCAATTCAATATCTCCTAAATAACTGAGCTGGAACAAGTATGGCGGTCAGTTGTTCTGACTTCACTCCCTGCATATCTAATTAACCACTTCCGTACCGCCCGCTGTCATTATACGTTGGTACTTTGACGTTGAATACTGTTGTTATGGCAGCAGATAGCTGCCATAACCCCAGTATTTTTAAAAATGGTGGGTGGTCCACTTTTGGATAAAAGAGGTCTCTGCGGCGGATTCGCCACAAGATCGCTTTTATCTGTGGCCGGAGAGGTGCCCACCCCCCTTTAGCACCTTTTTTAGTGGTTAAAAAAAGTGCTGAAGTCAAAGGATCAACATGACAACTGGGGTATTAGCATTTTCAGAAAACGACAGCCTGCATATTCCCCTCAGTGCAGGTTTGCCTAAAGTGATAGTAAATGCTTGCTGTTTTTTTTTTATGTAGCACCGTCTACCTTAGGTAGGTGCTAGGTGTAGGTTTGTGTAAGCTGCCAGCGCAGATAAATTTAGGCAGGCCTATTCTGTGAGCTAGGCCTGTTTGTTTTGATCTGAAGGCAGGGGAGTGGTTTAGTATAGCAGTAGGTGACTGACATGTGCCTCAGCTCTTGGGTGCTTCCTCTGTTTCCAGGGAGAACGTTCTGGAAAAGGGGCAGGGCAGAGAGCTGGAGTGACATGGGGTGCATGTGAGGAGCTCTGACCAATCCCCAACTAGGATTGGCAGGGGGCAGGACTCCTACATATACCTATGGTCAGCCTGCTGGGGGAGGAGTTGTCGGCTAGGTGAACTGGATGATGGAGTGTTAGACTGTCGTGTCTGAGGGAACCCCCTTTCGGGGGGGTGTACCTCAGATGGGGAGCTCTGGAGCTGGGAGGGAGCCTCTCTTTACACGGTCATGTAGAGGTGTCCTGGAATAGGAGCTGGAGGAGACAGTTGGTCCGGAGTAAAGTCATTCAGGAGGGATCCAGGGCTGGTGCTGGTGAATGGAAAGCTCTGGAAGAGATATGCCAGGAGTTGGATGGTGAGCCAGAGGGAGAGACTGCGGAGTTTGTGTCAAGTCGTTGCAGCCAGGAGGGCGGGCAGGATTTGCAATCGGACCTGCTGGGATCAGTAGTTCATCAAGTACATTTATTCTTCTCAATCAAATCGGTTGCTACCACAAAGGTGTACTGCAGACCCCGGCCTGCAAAGGGCTATCAAGGAAAGACACTGGGACTTATTCAGAGTGAGGCCTAGTCATGTTCTGATGGTGTGACAGGAGACGAAATTTGGACAGTGAAGCAAGAGCTCCTAAGTAGTGTGCTGGAGGAGAAGTAAAGTTGGTGATCCAAAGTAGTGTGCTGGAGGAGAAGTGAAGTGAGTGCTCCAAAGTAGTGTGCTGGAGGAGAAGTGAAGTGAGTGCTCCAAAGTAGTGTGCTGGAGGAGAAGTGAAGTGAGCGCTCCAAAGTAGTGTGCTGGAGGAGAAGTGAAGTAAGTGATCCAAAGTAGTGTGCTGGAGGAGAAGTGAAGTAAGTGATCCAAAGTCGTGTGCTGGAGGAGAAGTGAAGTAAGTGATCCAAAGTCGTGTGCTGGAGGAGAAGTGAAGTGAGTACTCCAAAGTAGTGTGCTGGAGGAGAAGTGAAGTGAGCGCTCCAAAGTAGTGTGCTGGAGGAGAAGTGAAGTAAGTGATCCAAAGTAGTGTGCTGGAGGAGAAGTGAAGTAAGTGATCCAAAGTCGTGTGCTGGAGGAGAAGTGAAGTAAGTGATCCAAAGTCGTGTGCTGGAGGAGAAGTGAAGTAAGTGATCCAAAGTCGTGTGCTGGAGGAGAAGTGAAGTGAGTACTCCAAAGTAGTGTGCTGGAGGAGAAGTGAAGTAAGGGATCTAAAGTAGTGTGCTGGAGGAGAAGTGAAGTAAGGGATCTAAAGTAGTGTGCTGGAGGAGAAGTGAAGTAAGTGCTCCAAAGTAGTGTGCTGGAGGAGAAGTGAAGTTAGTGATCTAAAGTAGTGTGCTGGAGGAGTAGTGCTGAGGAGGAGACTGTCAAGTTTAGAGTCAAACATATTTTATTCTACTAATGCCTCGTACACACGAGCGGACATTACGGCGGACTTTGCCCGGCGGACTTTTCGATGTACTTTCCGACGGACTTTCTGAATGAACGGACTTGCCTACACAATCAAAGTCCGTCGAATTCGTACGTGATGACGTACGACCGGACTAAAACAAGGAAGTTCATAGCCAGTAGCCAATAGCTGCCCTAGCATGGCTTTTTGTCCGTCGAACTAGCATACAGACGGCGGACTTTTCGACCGGACTCGATTTCAACGGATAAATTTTAAACAAGTTTCAAATCTAAGTCCGTCCAACTTTTGAGAAAACAAAGTCCGCTGGAGCCCACACACATCGAATTGTCCGACGAAATCCAGTCCGCCGGGCAAAGTCTGCTGTAATGTCCGCTCGTGTGTACGTGGCATAAGAAGTATACATGCAACTACTTTTATTCTACTAAGAAGTGTTGACGCAATTACTTTTATTCTACTAAGAAATATTCATCCTATGGGCATCCCATGTCCCTTTTCCCCGACCAAGTTAAATCCCCTAATAAAAACAACAAAAACAAGCAAGAGACTGTTCATTGTCTGAGGAAGCGTGCTTACAATGGATGTCTGACCAGCAGGGTGAAATGTGTGGATGCTGTACACGTAGCAACCCCACGGGGCCATCGCTACATTTATAAAAAAAATAAACAGCCTATACTCACCTGCTCTGTGTAATGGTTTTGCACAGAGCAGCCCGGGTGCTCCTCTTCTCGGGTCCCCCGACGGCACTCCAGGCCCCTCCCCCTTGCTGGGTGCCCCCAGAGCAAGCAGCTTGCTGTGAGGGCCACCGGAGCAGGTGCGCTCCCAAGCCTCTTCAAATACACAGAGGCATGGCTCTGCCCCACCCCCTCTCTCTCTCCTCATTGGATTACTGGCTGTGATTGACAGCAGCGGGAGCCAATGGCTGCCTCAGCCAAGGAGGAGTGAGAGTCCCCAGGGAGCCGAGGCTGTCGTGCACATTGCTGAATCACCATGTGGTTTAGGTAAGTATTAGGGAAGCTCAAATAATCAGGAAGAATTACCGCGCCAATCACATAAACTTAAAGAGCAGCCAACACTACAATTGGACAAAAATTGTGCAGAATAAATTGGTGTGGGAAGTGTAGCGCTAATACTGAAACATATATATGAGTGAAATTCCAAACACTTAAAAAATGTTAATAAACAATTCACGCCTGTGTGAAGGAAATAATAAACTTAAATTTTCTCCCATATAAGGGGGAGTGCAACACTAAAATATGAAAAACTCTGTAATGTGCAACACTAAAATATAATGTGAAAATTTCTGTAATGTGTTATCATGTATATTGGAATATCACAGTCTCTTATGATAAGAGACTCAAACCATGATGCAGAGAAATATACAAGTGAAAAATGCTAATATTAGAAAGTTCACAACTCAGATTCAAGAATGTGCCCACAATCTCCCAATCAAGTTCATAATTCATATGATAAAAAAATATAGTCCAAAAAAATATTGTAAAAGTGGCTGGAACAGCACAAGGGTGCAAACCAGGTGCAAAACAGATGATGCAGTGCTATTCTTTCAATGATGATCCCAAACAAATAAAGGATGAAATACTCTTACCGACTTCGGTGGACTCACAGGCCGTTGGCGGCTGGGGAGCCGAAGTCTCCTTAGACGAAACGCGTCGGGTCTCTTTGCTGTACCCAGCCACCTTTACCACGCTTTGTTTTAAATCATCTTCGTTGGAATCGATTCTAATTTTTTATATTTTTATACTGTCTGTCGGATGATCTTGTTTGATCAATAAAGCCCAACTGATTTTTTGGATTTACAGCGTGTGGAGGCTCCCTGTTTTTCTTTCTTACATATCATAAGCATGGCTCGCTTGTATTGGTGACGGCGGTAATCGTATCAGCCACTTGGGCAGGCACCTGGTCCCCCATCCAAGGAGGAGGTTCGTCACCATCACAGACCATACTCATACTGTCATCCATCATATGACAGTTCAAGCTCGTTTGACTCACTGCCAACGTCCTGTGAGTCCTACGAAGTCGGTAAGAGTATTTCATCCTTTATTTGTTTGGGATCATCATTGAGAAGAATAGCACTGCATCATCTGTTTTGCACCTGGTTTGCACCCTTGTGCTGTTCCAGCCATTTTTACAATTTTTTTTTTGGACTATATTTTTTTTATCATATGAATTATGAACTTGATTGGGAGATTGTGGGCACATTCTTGAATCTGAGTTGTGAACTTTCTAATATTAGCATTATTTTTCACTTGTATATTTCTCTGCATCATGGTTTGAGTCTCTTATCATAAGAGACTGTGATATTCCAATATACATGATAACACATTACAGAAATTTTCACATTATATTTTAGTGTTGCACATTACAGAATTTTTCATATTTTAGTGTTGCACTCCCCCTTATATGGGAGAAAATTTAAGTTTATTATTTCCTTCACACAGGCGTGAATTGTTTATTAACATTTTTTAAGTGTTTGGAATTTCACATATATATATATGTTTCAGTATTAGCGCTACACTTCCCACACCTAAGTATTAGGGAAGATTGGCGCGGTTTTTGCACGAGGAAGGTTTTGCATGAATGCAGGAAGGTAAAAAACATTGAGCCTTACAACCACTTTAAAATCGGATGAGTCATTCTGAAAAAAAAAACGAAACCCTATCCATCAATGCTTGATTTGGCCCTGATTTTTATAGCAATGCTGTTCACCAAAAATACTGAATGCACTGTCTGACATACACAGAGACACTAGAGGGCAGGCATTGACAAGCCTGATTAACCACTTGCTGACCGTATACTTTATATATACAGTGGCAAGGCAGCTCCCCTGCACAGAATTACGTTCCTAGTATGTGATTCTGGATCTGGGACGCACGCCCAAGTGCCGCCAGCGCCCGCTCCAGCTGTCCTTACACACAGCGGGAGCTGATCGGCAGGTACGGCGGACTTGATGACCACTGCCACCCGCCGATGCTTCGGTACACAGGCAGAACTGTGGTCTGCCTATGTAAACAAGGCTGATCGCCGTTCTGTCAGTACAGAAGACATGGACCCTGTGTCTCTGCTAAACAGGGGCACCGATCCATGCCATCTACTAGTACAAGCACCTCCCCCACAGTAGTAAAGCACTTGTCAGGCACACAGTTAACCCTTTGATCGCCCCTGATGTTAATCCTCTCCCAGCCAGTGTCATTAGTACAGCGACAGTGCATTTTTTAGTGTATTAGTGTCACTGGTCCCCAAAAAGTGTCCGTTAGTGTTCGAGTTGTCAGCCACAATATTGCAGTCCTGCTATAAGTCGCTGATCGCCACCATTACTAGTAAACAAATTTAAATAAAAAAAAAAAAATTATATTATAATATATATATATATATATATATATATATATATATATATATATATATATATATATATATATATATATCCCATCATTTGTAGATGCTATAACTTTTGCGCAAACCAATTAATATACGCTTATTGGAATTTTTTTTTACCAAAAATATGAGATATCGGGAGCTTGGTCCCCAACCAAGTTACCATAAAGAACAGGGGAAATTGGACTATCTCGGTACAGATTAAGCTAGAGTAAATATGTAAACAAATATGTAGAAAAATATATAAAGATTCTTTAATACATAATTAATAAGACGTGGCAAATAACCAAAAACAGATTAAAAGCATGGTAACAATCCATGTGTATCACCAAAATAATGTTCCCCAAACGGGGAAGATCACAGTGGGATAGTTGATCACGGATAACATCTCAACTAGTTTCGCAGTCTAATGGCGCTTCGTCAGGAGGATATCTAAGACCCAGCATACACAGGGCACAGGACGTCACCAAGAGGTCCCCCGCAGCGACTGGGGGGGGGGGGACTAACAAGTCAATGGACTGGTATCTTGTATGAAGATACAACAAGTTTAGGGGTCCTGGGAAGTAAAGGCTGGCTGGCAATGGGGGTACCAATGCTCAGCAGGGATTTGCACCACTACAGGGAAGAGGTAAGAAGTGGGGGTGCGTTGAAGTACACACACTCCTGCCCAATATATGTGGCTCTGGATGATGCTAGAGCATACCTCCCAACTTTTTGAGATGGGAACGAGGGACACCTTTTAGGAAATGTATGTAGGCATAGGACACACCCCCTGTCACGCCCCCTTAAGAAGAATTTTATATATATATATATATATATATATATATATATATATATATATATATAAAATAAAAAATAAAAATAAAGAGTTAAACCCACAAGTGCTTTTTTTTTTAACACTAATATTCCTTTATATTGGCTTTTAAAAATTGGATGAAGGTTTAGCACTGGGAAACACTTTTTGAAAGATAAAAAGTGCATTTTATATACAACTACATAGATCAGACCAAAATGAGGGACAAATGAGGAGGAAAGAGGGACAGAGGGACTTTGTTCCAAATCAGGGGCAGTCCCTCAAAATCAGTTGGGAGCTATGCTAGAGTACACGAGTCCCGGGCCCGGCGTCCAATACCCTCTACCACTATTACTGTCATAGAGGTTATCTCTATTTTTTTTACCAAAAATATGTCTCAGAATATATATTGGGGCTTTGCTCCTTCAATGCAGCATCTTTTTTTGCATGCGGTTATTTTTTTGCATGCGGTTATTTGTTTTAAGAGCACATTGACAAAGTTTGTTAATAAAATGGGGTCATGAGATCATGACACCACAACCAAAATGTGACAGGTATTACTTTTGGGTGCAATTCAATGACTTGCTCAAGCAGAGACACCAATAAATGCAGATCTGTAATCATGAATACATCTATAGTTTTTTAAGCAGTTTAAGTATCTGAATTTGACTTGGTGTCAGCCTCTTATAATTCCTGCACAGCAGAGACTGGGGTAGGGAGAAGCAGCACTAGTAGCCAATCGGTTGTGCTGCAATGCTCATAAGCAGACATAGAACAGCAGACATAGAACATACTGATTGGAGCAAAGTTACAGAGAGAGATGAGTTTATTATTCTGCTGCTTCTCCTTTCACTGTCCAGTCATAGGGATGAAAAATGTTACTTTATTGTAGCAGAGAAAAAAAATCTGATCTTCTGCTCTGCCAGACAGAGGTGTCACATACACATCCTTTGGTAAAACTGCTCTCATATGTGTATAGCTAATGTTTTCTTTTAGTTTCGGATAGACTGGAGATGGATTAGACCCCCTGTCAGGTTTTTATTGCTGTCTGTGCCCCTGTTAGGGAGAGTCACCCTCTCGATTTGTCCTGTTATCACTGTTACCGTTATCACCAAGAGTGAAAATAAAAGAAAATCCCCAAATTTGGTTTGTCACCAAACAGGAATCTTTTGACAGGAAGTGATGGGAAATCTTCCCAATGGGACACAGAAGTATAAAAAACTTTTAACTGCTTCTGGACTGCCCCACGTACATGTACTGCAGCGGGGTGTCCTCTCTGGTCTCTTCCTGGTCTGGAGTGCGCACCCGTGTTGCCGGTGATCAGCTGAATCAGCCAGTGATTAGTGATAAGCAGTGCCTGGTTTTCTCCACGCATCCTGATTAGAATTAAGGCCAAAAAGTTCTATCCTGGTCTCATCAGACCAGAGAATCTTATTTCTCACCATCTTGGAGTCCTTCAGGTGTTCTTTAGCAAACTTCATGTGTAGGCTTTCATGTGTCTTGCACTGAGGAGAGGCTTCCGTCGGGCCTCTCTGTCATAAAGCCCCGACTGGTGGAGGGCTGCAGTGATGGTTGACTTTCTACAACTTTCTCCCATCTCCTGACTGCATCTCTGGAGCTCAGCCACAGTGATCTTTGGGTTCTTCTTTACCTCTCTCATGAAGTCTCTTATTCCCCGATAGCTCAGTTTGGCCGGACGGCCAGCTTTAGGAAGGGTTCTGGTCATCCCAAACGTCTTCCATTTAAAGGATTATGGAGGCCACTGTGCTCTTAGGAACCTTAAGTGCAGCAGAATTTTTTTTGTAATCTTGGCCAGATCTGTGCCTTGCCACAATTCTGTCTCTGAGCTCTTCAGGCAGTTCCTTTGACCTCATGGTTCTCATTTGCTCTGACATGCACTGTGAGCTGTAAGGTCTTATATAGACAGGTGTGTGGCTTTCCTTATCAAGTCCAATCAGTATAATCAAACACAGCTGGACTCAAATGAAGGTGTAGAGTCTTGCTATGCCTCATGGGACTTGTAGTTCCGCAACAGCTGGAGGTCCGCTAATTGCATATCCCTGGTGTAGAACCATCTCAAGGATGATCAGAAGAAATGGACAGCACCTGAGTTAAATATATGAGTGTCACAGCAAAGGGTCTGAATACTTAGGACCATGTGATATTTCAGTTTTTTCTATTTTAATAAATCTGCAAAAATGTCAACAATTCTGTGTTTTTCTGTCAATATGGGGTGCTGTGTGTACATTAATGAGGAAAAAAAATGAACTTAAATGATTTTAGCAAATGGCTGCAATATAACAAAGAGTGAAAAATTGAAGGGGGTCTGAATACTTTCCGTCCCCACTGTAGATGTAAAATAATCAAAGCTGATGACTGTAAGCATCTTAGGCAGTGTTTTGTGGTTTACCCCAAACCCTGTAATTGTGGCTTTTGCCGGACAGCTTGGCCTGCTTGTAAATGTAGAGAAACATAAAACTAAAGATGTAAAAGAAAAAATCAGGAATCAAGTATTAACCTGTAGAGTTACCATTTTTTATTTTTCGCGCTATAAACAAAAAAATAAATAAAAATACAGACAATTTTGAAAATAAAACAATATTTTTTTACTTACTGCTATAAAACCTTTCCAATAAAACAATTGAAAAAAAATCTAATTTCTTCATCAGTTTAGGCCAATATGTATTCTGCGACATATTTTTGGTTAAAAAAAATCCCAATAAGCGTATATTGATTGATTTACGCAGGTTATAGCATCTACAAACTATGGTATAATTTTATTTATTTATTCTTACTAGTAATGATGGCGATCAGCGACTTATAGCGGGACTGCGATATTGCAGCAGACATTCTGACACTGACACTTTTTGGGAACCAGTAACACTAATATACAGCGTTCAGTGCTAAAAATATACACTGTCACTGTACTATTGACACTGGCTGGGAAGAGCATCAGGGGCGATCAAAGGGTTAACTGTGTGCCTAGCCAGTGTTTTACTATATTGTGGGAGGTGCTTTTACTAGCGGAAGACATGGAATTTATTCCTTGCTTTGCAAGGACACAAACTCCATCCCTTCCCTCCTGTCAGAATGGTAATCTGCCTTGTTTACACAGGCAGATCGCAGTCCTGTGTCTCTAACTGACAGTGGACAATGAGTACCTGGCACCTGTCGATCGGCTTCCACTATGTGTAAGCACAGCGGAGACGAGCCGCCAGTGGTGCGCATGCGTGCCCCTACCCGGAAGTGTCAGGTAACATATGTAGATATAGATATATCTATATATAATATAGATATATCTATAGATATATCTATAGATAGATAGATAGATAGATAGATAGATAGATAGATAGATAGATAGATAGATAGATAGATAGATAGATAGATAGATAGATAGATCTATATATATATATATATATATATATATACATATACGTGATCCGACGCGCACAGGTGCCACCTTGTAGCAGTAAGAATGCTATAGAGTGGACCTATAAGATGTATCATTATAATTTTTTATAATGATTAGGAGTTTTGGTAATGTCACTACTGTAATGCTCACTGTTCTCCTTGCTGGAGAGGAAGCTGTACCTGAGGTCTTCCAGTACAAGGATCTCTCTGCTTCTGCTTCATTCTGTGGATCTGTGCTACCTGAACCTTTCCTGCTGCTTTTTAGTCATTGCCTCCTTGAGTCTTTAGATCACATGGGGGGGCAGCTCTGATAAGACGAAGCAGTGCCCTGCTCCTCTACCAAGATGGCCACCTCCACACAGAGACACTGTGCAGAACAATGCATAGTAAGTCAGTAGAGATCAGCTGCAGGGGGATCACAGCCAATACTGTTAACTATTCCTTTGCTCTCTGCTTGCAATTTTTGGCCACAGCTTTCACAGTACAGGTCCTCTTTAACCACTTGCCGACCGCCGCACGCTGATATACGTCGCCACAATGGCAGCGGTGGGCAAATGGGCGTACCTGTACGTCCCCTTTAATTGGCGGGGCTAGCGGCCGCACGCGCCCGCCGCGTACAGCGTGACCGTGCCCGCAGGACTCGCGGACTCAATGTCTGCCAGTCTCCCGGCGATCGTGTCACAGAGCTGCAGAACGGGGAAGTACCTATGTAAACAAGGCATTTCCCTGTTCTGCCTAGTGACATGACAGAGATCACCGCTCCCTGTCATCGGGAGCAGTGATCGTTGTCATGTGACTAGTAGCCCATCCCCCCCTACAGTTTGAATCACTCCCTAGGACACACTTAACCCCTTGATCGCCCCCTAGTGGTTAACCCCTTCCCTGCCAGTGTCATTTACACAGCAATCGGTGCATTTTTATAGCACTGATCGCTGTATAAATGACAATGGTCCCAAAATTACTAAAAAAAATAAATAATAATAAAAATTACATAGATCTATCCCTTTGTATACGCTATAACTTTTGCGCAAACCAATCAATATACGCTTATTGCGATTTTTTTTACCAAAAATATGTAGAAGAATACGTATAAGCCTAAACAGGAAAAAAAATGTTTTTTTATATATTTTTGTGGGATATTTATTATAAAAAGTACATAATATTGCGTTTTTTTCAAAATTGTCGCTGTTTTTTTGTTCATAGCGCAAAAAAAAAAGAAAAATGCAGAGGTGATCAAATACCACCAAAAGAAAGCTCTATTTATGGGGAAAAAAGGACGTCAATCTTGTTTGGGTGCAACGTCGCACGACCGCGCAATTGTCAGTTAAAGCGACGCAGTGCCGAATCGCAAAAAGTGCTCTGGTCAGGAAGGGGGTAAAATCCTCCGGTGCTGCAGTGGTTAAATGAATCTGGTTGTCTACCTCTGCTTTCAACCTTTGTAGCACCAATTCTTGTTATGAAGCAAATGTCACAGTTCTCAGACAATTCGCCATATCTGTTTCTAACCACTACAAAGAAACACAAGGTCATTTCTTAGTATTCTTCACCAGTTACAAAAACAAACAGGAACAGGAAGTCAGTTAGATGTTCTGTCATTATGATAACAAAGAAGTGAATAATGTCCTTCATGTCTTAAAGAAGACCTGTCTCTGTTGCCCAAAAGCAAACCAAGATAAATCCACTTATAATTTGCCTTTCCTAGTTCCACCCTCCCTCTTCTTATCATGCTAAAAAAATTAAATAAACCTTTTTTTCTGTTTTCGTTACATACCATCTAATAATGCTAGTGATGCCATCACTGAGCCATTGTGCTACTCTATGCAGTTTGGGTGGATCATGGCTGATGGGTGGGGTCCGACAACATCATAGCATCAGTTCTTTTCTCAAGAGCCTTCAGTATGGAAGGAGTGGGCTGGCTTGATGGATAGAGGATACTGAGTCTCCATGATCGGGAGAGCTTCCACTCATCCTTCTGCTCCCTCCCTACGCTACCAAAATTGGTATTTTTGTTCTACTGGAAGTGGGTACCTGTCTGTGATTTGGAAGCCAGGTAACCACTCCCATTTCCGCAATTTTCGCTGAGACAAGAATTACGTAATCTTGGCCTGCCCACAACCTCCATGGACACGTCACACGCTCAAGGAGGCTGTGGGACCAGTGCTGTGTGATCTCGCACATGTGCAGTAGGAGAGCCCGCTGTGGCTCCTCAGGGAATTATAGCTGTCTCCCAAATCCAAGATGGCGGTGCTAGGGTCCCATGCGGAGAGAAGAGTTGACTATGGGAAGACAGCACTGGACTCCATGGACTGGTAAGTACCTCGTTGTTATTTCACAAAGTTTTTATTGGGTTTTTAGGTTTTGTTTTAAAGTTGTGAAATGTTTGTCTGTACAATGATACAGCGTAAAAGAAGTAACAAAGGCAAGAACATAACAACAATTCCACCAAATGTTGGGAGGTAGTTCTTAAGAATCACGTATCGAACTTTGAAGGTACAGATAAGTGTAACTTATAGACCAATAGTTTGACTTAGAAGGCGGTCTAGTGTTAATGCAGGCTACCAGTAAAGACATTTGGCTCTGCAAGGATGAAAAATAAAAAGGAGGGGGAATGCTCTGAAGCCTGAAGAAGAGCACAGTGTTAGAAAAGAGGAAGTGAGGAATGGAAAATGGCTGCTTAGAGGCCTCAGCGGATGAGGGGAAGAGAAGAGGGGAAGGAGAGTTGCCTTAGGCTACTTTCACACTGAGGAGGCGCCGGCGTTAGCGGTAAAGCGGCGCTCATTTTAGCACACTTTATCACTGTTATAGTGGAGCTTTGGCGCTGCATTGTGGGCGGTAGTGGGGCGCTTTTACCCCCCTAAAAGGGGTTAAAAAAGCTTTGGAAGAGGTGTTCATTCTTTCCAATGGGCATGGCCGGTGTATACAGCGCTCCCACACCGCCCCAAAGATGCTGCTTTTTATTCCCGTCCTGCAAGCACACCACCCCAGTGTGAAAGCACTCAGGCTTTCACACTGGGGTGGCTTGAGAGGCATTTTTCAGGTGCTTTACAGGTGCTATTTTTAGTGCTAAAACGCCTGAAAACTGCCTCAGCGTGAAAGGGGTCTAAGAGAAGGAAGGGGGTCCGGGGAAGATCCTGCGCTGTCCAACCCGCCACACAGCACAAGAATGGGCTAGCCGGCATCCATATAATCATAGATCGGGTCATAGAGTGGGGGTCTCCAAATTTTTTTAACAAAGGACCAGGTTACTGTCCTTTAGACTTTAGGGGGGATCAGATTGCGGCTAGCGGGAGCTGAAAATGTCCTGGTGTCAGTGGGATTAAATAATGTCTCAGGCTTAGTGTTCGGAGGGTGCCTGTGGTCAGTAGGAGAAATAATAGAGCCCTATGATTGGTGTCAGTTGGAGGATTAGTGCCCCATCATTGGTGTCAGTGGGAGGAGTAGTGCCCCATCATTGGTGTCAGTGGGAGGAATAGTGCCCCATCATTGGTGTCAGTGGAAGGAACAGCATAGCTCCCGACTGTCCTTGATTTCGAGGGACTGTCCCTGATTTGGAGCAATGTCCCTCCATCTCTCATTCTTCCTCATTTGTCCCTCATTTTGGTCTGATCCATATAGCTGTAACTTTTTATCTTTCAAAAAGTGTTTCCCAGTGCTAAACCTTTTTTCCAAATTCTAAATTGCTGCATTTGTACATTTTAAAAGCCAATATAAAGGAATAGTAGTGGTAAAAAAAAAGCCCTTGTGAATTTAATTAACCTTTTTCTTGGGTAATTCTCCTTTAAGGTTGTGTGGCAGGGGGCGTGTCCTATGCCTACATACGTTTGCTGGTAGGTGTCCCTCATTCCCATCTCAAAATGTTGGGAGGTATGGAACAGTACCCCACCATTGGTGTCAGTGGGAGGAATAGTGCCCCACCCATCATTGGAGCACAGGTGTGTCAGGAGGAGGCTGTCTCTCTGGAGCTGCTGCAGATCTGTGTGAGAGGGGACTGGTGAGGAAATCTATCCCAGCTCTCCTGGCCCCTTTCTGGGGAAGCCATGGAGGCCAGCAGGGCCTCTCCTGCTGGAAGCTCACAGCCATCTCCTGGGCCATCAGGTAACATACCTGCCCCTATACAACCCATGGTTGGTGATCTCTCTGCCCCTGGTGAAGATGAAGGTTCCGGGGCCATCCGGGAGCGAGTGGTGGCCGGGATTAAGGTCCTGAATAGGGAAAGAGACAAGCTCTACAAGCTCAGAGCGGAGCTGAAGCGCCTGAGAAGGCAACGTGAGGGCTTACATAGCCAGAAACGTGGATCCATGGATCCGGAGATCCAACTGGCCAAGGTTCGGGTGGAACACCAGGAGACCATTGTGGCCATGATGGAAGGCAGAGATGGGCCATTTAAAGAAAAGTTTTGTAACGATAAAAGATTTGCGAGGATGACAAAGATGGAGGTGGAGGAGGAGACCCCCAGTTCTGACCCCCTGCCCCCTCAGGGAGAGGTAAGCAGCCCCATGCCTTCCCAGGACTCAGGAGGCATGCTCAGGGCCATCCAGGTAATGGAGTCTCCTATGCGGGGGGATCAGCTGGCATTTAATGATGAGGACATTACAGACAATGTGCCTGACAAGGTAAAGCCTGTCAAGTCCCATATTGTGGATAAAACAATTTTTGTGGCATTCAACACTGTGACTGATACAGACAATGTGCCCAGTGAGAGTCAGGCTGCTAGTCCTATCTGTAGTAATGCTGTGCCTGCTGATACTGCAGTACAGCAAAGTTTGCTTTTAAAAAATGACATTCCTGCAGATGAACTACAAGATTCAGCAGAGCCTATTAACCCCCCTTTGGCTGAAGCTGTTTGCCCCACAGCTGCTGAGGACTCTACAGCACAGCTTCAGGAGACAGCTGATATTGCAGCAGAAACTGTGATTATTCCTGATGGGAATGTGAAGTTTTGTGTGACTGATAAAAATCATCCCAGTACCAGTGTGATGAACAATGGTCCCAGTTCAAGTGTGATGGACAGTCCTACCAACTCCGTTCAAGCAGTGAATAATAATAGTAATGTACAGACTGCTATGACTTCAGTGTGGGGCCTTGGCCCTGAAAAACTTACCTTTGCTCAGGTGGTACGCTCTGCTCCTGGTAGCTCTGCCCCCAAGCGGGGTTTTCCCCTACAGGCTACCACTTTGAGCACCCCAGGATCTGGTCTTGGGTCTCTGGCTTCTGCTGGGGGTCCCAGACGTAATGTTGTTATTCTGAAATGGGAAGGTGGTGCGATCCCTCCAGCACGGCGTGCAGTGGTGGACATGATTTTAGAGATGGGTTTTGGGGCAAATGATCTGTATGCCTTTATACATGTAGCTGGGAGCCGGGATTATACAGTTAGCTTCACCAGGCCAGAGGGTCTTGACCTGTTCTGGGAGAGATATGAGGCTCGTTGCAGGTCAAGACCTGAATGGGAAGGTCTGGCCCCAGTTGCAGTTTCTCAGAGGTCTACAGTAAAAAAAATCACAATTATCCTCACTAATGAGAGTGTCCCTGCCCGGGATCTAGAGGTTTGGTTAAGGAACTATGGGGAGGTTTTGACCAAGCCCAATAAAATCCTTGATGAGCGTAACATCTGGACTGGGGGTTGGTCAGTTACAGTCAGGTTGGCCAGGGATGGGAATGTTGTCCGTCACCTGCCCTCCTCAGCTTTTATAGGGAGGGATAGGATGACTGTTTTTTACCCTGGTCAGCCGAAGCTGTGTCACCGCTGTGGAGAAAAGGGGCATTTGAGTTCCTCCTGTTCAGCCTTGATATGTTCAGTGTGTCGAGGTCAGGGTCATATGGCTAAGGACTGCACCGAAATGATCAGGTGCAACCTGTGCCTGCGCCTTGGCCACCCCTACAGCAGATGTCCTGAAGCCTGGCATAATATGGAGAAGGAGGTAATTGATGACATGTCAAGGCTGGACAGGATGGAGGGTGAGGCCCCTGGTGTACCATCCTCCTCTGCGGTGACTGACTCCCCTGGTCCTGCTCAGGATCCCTCTCCAGTTCCTGTGGCCACCCCTCATGTGTCTGTAAGTATTCCTTCTGTATCTGTATCTGTCTCCCCCCAGCCTACTGTACCCTCTCCTCTTGTGTCAGAACCTTCCAAGTCTGTGCCCCCTGAGTCAGTTACCCCCCAGGAGTCTACCCCTCCTAAGTCTGATTCAAAGGGAGCACCCCCCCCACCAGCAGTGGTAGTGGGTACTAAAAAGGTTGCTTCTTCCTCTGTAAAGAAGTCTTCTGTAAAGACTTCACAGAAAAAAGTAAGAGATGAGGGCATCTCTGAAGCTGACCTGCAGTACCTGGAGGAGAGAAGGAAGGTTGGGAAGCGGAAGAAGCAGGTGGTGAGGACAGAACAGGCTCCAGTGCCTGTCTCCAACCGGTATAGGTCCTCTAATTGGGATATCTCTTCATCTGGAGCTTCTTCGGAGCGAAGTTCTGATTCCGAAATGGAGTTTGAGGCGGCCTCAAGAAAGAGAGAGGCTTCTGGTGATGAGCAGCAGAGGGGAGCTAAGAAGCAAACCACCCAATAACCCAAATGGCGGTTCCCCCTCCGTTAAAAGTGGTGACAATAAATGTCGCCAGCATTAAGTCAGTAAGAGCTCGTTCTATGGCCTTCTTTTTGTTCAGCCAATTAGATGCTGAAATTTTATTTTTGCAAGAGACTAGGCTCACCTCCTTGGCAGATATTCATATGGCCAAGAGAGAGTGGAGGTATGGTCCATCTTACTGGTCTCTTGCGGCCGAGCCTTACAGCGGTGTGGCGGTGTTGTTTAAAACCGGCATGGTAACTGTCCGGCGGGTTATTGAGGTGGAGATTGGGAGATGTATGGTCTTAGACGTCCTTGTGGGAGGGCAGGACCTGCGCCTAATTAATGTTTATGGACCGCACACAAAGTGGGACAGGAAATGCCTTTTTACAAGGATCAAGCCATTTCTTTTTACATCCCGGCAAGTGGTCTTTGGAGGTGACTTTAATACAGTAACTAGGCCCAAGGACAGGAAGGACTTCAAGGACAGGCTGGGATATGATAGCGTTTTTTAAAATAGTATGGTTAGGGATGCTGGTCTTGTGGATGTGCACATTAAGCACCTCCCGGATGACACTGGGTTCACCTTTCATCGAGGTAATAGTCAGAGTAGAATAGATAGGTTTTTTTTGAAGGAGACCTCTGCTTTCTCACCCCCAGTGGTGCAGGCAGTAGAGTTCTCTGATCACTGTATGCTATCTGTGGTCCTGAATGCTTCAGACGCCCCTCAGAGGGGCAAGGGCATCTGGAGATTGAATTCGACTCTACTCAAGGAAGAACATGTTAGACAATCCTTTGAGGAATTCTTTCAGGCACAGGTGACCATCCTGGACTTTTGTAGCAGCAAGGCTGAGTGGTGGGAGCTGACCAAAAAGAGGATTGCTGGATTCTTCAGGGGCCTAGCCAATAGAAAGCAGTTTAATAAATACATGACCTACCAACGTTTACGGAGGAAGCTGGATATTCTTGTCTCGAGAGGAGGAGATCCTGGGGCAATCTCCGAAGTGAAACTCCTTCTCAGGAAGTGTCAATATGACCGGCATGCCTCTTTGGTTCTGGAGAGGGACTATGGGAAGTACCACTCGCCTGACCCTTACCAGAACTGCAAACAAGGTGTAGCTGTTAAAACGGTCGTTGGCCTTAAGGACAGTACAGGTTCCTTGACAAAGTCCAGGTCAGGGATTCTGGAGGTCGTGAGGTCCTTTTATGCTGACCTTCTTGGGAGGAAAGAGCTTGACCGTGACAAGATGGAAAGCTTTTTGGACTCTACTCCAGGTCTAAATGATGAAGATGTCCCATTGATGAATTTGACAGAGGAGATCACAGTTGAAGAGGTGATAAGGGCAATTGAACAGCTTGCCATCAAAAAGTCACCTGGACCGGATGGCTTGACGGCTGAGTTTTACAAAGCTTTTAAGTCTATTCTGGCCCCACATTTGGTAGAGGTTTTTAACAGTTGCCTTGCTGAGGGGGTACTTCCCTCTTCCATGAGGCACTCAGCTGTGATTCTTCTTTCAAAGGGTAAAGATCCTTCGATGATTGAGAATTGGCGCCCCATCAGCCTTCTTAATGTCGATAGAAAGATACTGGCAAAGATCATTTTCTGGCGCCTATCGTCAGTAGCAGAGTCTTTGCTTTCTCGCCATCAGCACTGTTCGGTCCAGGGTAGGTGCACCTTCACAGCAGTTTTAGCTGTCCGGGAGGCCTTGGAGCGGTGCAGGGCTGCAGGCTGGGGAAAGTATTTGCTGACATTGGATCAGGCAAAGGCTTTTGATCGTGTTAACCATGAGTACCTGTGGTTGCTCCTTAGTAAGTACGGTCTGCCGGGTGGTTTTGTCGATTGGTTAAAAGTCTTGTATGAGGGGGCAGAGAGCTTTCCTCTTGTTAATGGTTGGGTTGGGCAGTCCTTTGAGGTTGGCTCCGGGGTGCGCCAGGGTTGTCCCCTGAGTCCCCTGCTCTATGTGTTTGCAATCGACCCCTTCATCAGGAGGCTAGAGAGCGGCATGTTGTGTGGGGTGCCAGTGGGGCTTCCGGGTGAGCCGCCTTTGAGGGTTGTTGCCTATGCGGACGATGTGTCGGTGATTGTCACTGGGGCGGATGAAGCAGAGGAGGTGGTCTCTCTGACATCACGGTATTCTGAAGCATCAGGCTCCAAGATCAATCAGGAAAAGAGTGAAGTTTTCTGGATGGGAAAGGAAGGTGAGGGGTTTGATCTCCCGGACACCTTTCCAGTGCCCCAGGAAAGAATTAAGATTTTAGGCATTGAATTTGGACCTGGCGATTATGGCCTAAAAAACTGGGAAGGCAGACTGGAAATTGCCAATACTAAGGTGGTCAGCTGGAAGAGATGGAAGTTATCTATGAGGGAAAGGGTTGATCTGATTAAGACTTACCTGATTCCGATCTTCTTGTATGTCAGCTTTGTCTGCATCTTGCCAGTGTCTCTCTATGCTAGGGTCAGTAGTGTGTTCTTCCAGATGTTGTGGGGGAACAGACTGAACCCCATCAAGAGGAATGTCACCTATCTATCCAGGAGGGAGGGTGGCTTAGGTATGGTCAACCCAGTTCTTTTCTTTTCACTGCTTTTTCTCAAGTTTAATATTGGTAATATGCTTGCAGTGGAACCTCCTGGATGGGCAGGCATATTTAGATCTTGGTTTAGGCCTTTTCTACGACTTTGGGAAGAAGGTGGCCAAGTGAAGAATCTCAGGGGTCATCGTGGTCAGCTACCAGCCTATGTCGCTCCGTGCCTGAAGTTACTACGGCAGTGGCGATTGTCGGCTGAAGATCTCAGATCGGTTCCGAGGAAAGTCCTTATGAGTCGAGTCTTGAGCGAAGTCTTTCATGACCCACTGGCCTTAAGGGATTGCCCAGGCCCAGTTTTGAGGGCAGGGTTAAGACTTATTAATTTGGACAGAGTACCCCCTAAATTCAGGGATCTGGCCTGGTTGTGCTTCCATGGGAGACTCTATGTTAGGGGCAATTTGAAATTCCGCAGTGGGGTGGATCGTAGCTGTCCTCGGGAGGAGTGTGCAGGTGAGGAGGAGACTATGGACCATTTTCTGCTTCATTGCCCTTTTAACATAGAGGTGTACAAACAGGTGGGACGGGCCCTCGGTGTCCCTTTCCTCTCCAGGCTGGGTTATGCTGAGTGGGTGTACGGAGCATTCAATACTGGTGGGGTTTTTTGTTTAGATACACTTTTTCTAGTTAGCCTAGTAGTCCGTTATTTCACTTGGAACGCACGGTGTCAGGTCTGCATTCGGCGTAAAATCCTTCCTGTTCAGGTGGTGGTGTATGACATTCTGCATGAGGTGGAGAAGATTCGGGTGCTCGAGAGAGACAAGCGGAGTCAGGGGGCTTGGTTGAAGGCGTGGAGGGGTTTCAGGCCTCCCTGACTGCCAGGAGTCTCTTTCCCGGGTGTGGCTGTCTGTCTCTTATCACCCTAGATTATTTTTTTTTTTTTGGATTAATTTTTGATAAATGGCTGCGTACATAGGTGATGGGTTGTGCCTCTTAGGCCCTCTCTGCTGCTTTATGTAAATAATTTTGGTAGTGGATTATGTATATATTGTATATATTCTGAACATGGATGTGTATTCCTTGGATTTCTGTTGAAGTTTTGTACTATGGTTTTGTTTTTTACTTTTGTATAAAATTGGTTGCTTGATTCTTTTAATAAAAGATCAATAGTGCCCTATCATTGGTATCAGTGGGAGGTATAGTGTCCGTCCTTGATGTTATTGGGAGGAATAGTGCCCCATCATTGGTGTCAGTGGGAGGAATAGTGCCTCATCTTTGGTGTCAGTGGGAAGGAAAGGTGCCTCATCTTTGGTGTCAGTGGGTAGGAATAGTGCCTCATCTTTGGTGTCAGTGGGAAGGAAAGGTGCCTCATCTTTGGTGTCAGTGGGTAGGAATAGTGCCTCATCTTTGGTGTCAGTGGGTAGGAATAGTGCCTCATCTTTGGTGTCAGTAGAACTAATGCACCTGGGGCTGGATAAAGCCAAGCATAGGGCCGGATCTGGCCTGCGGGCCGCAGTTTGGAGGCCACTGATACAGAGAGTAAAGAGCGGTTGAGATTTAGATGGTCGTTGTAAGTCATCAATGGGTCCCAAATCTTCAAAATATTGGCGTAGGTATCTGTAAGTATAGAGGTGAGCTACTCCTGAACCATGGTTCCCATGAGCCGCAATGCTGTTTAACGTAGCATTAAGGAATGATTGTCGCCAGTCCCTAGCCAGTCTCTGCCGGGTTGCCAGGAACACAAACCCCACCAGCTTCCTCTAGGCCTTAGTCAAGGCTGACTTGTGCAGCAAGGCTCAGTGCCACATTTTCTAAAGTTTTTTAAGACTTTTTTTTTTTAAAGAGAGTGATGTTCCTTTTTAAATTCAATGAATGGAATGGCCAGGCCAGGGGCAGTCAAACTGGACAGGAAAGCGCTAGAGTGCTGGTCAACCTCCAGCCAGGAAATCATCCTGGCTTTATCTGACCTGTTGCAGATTCTAATGCACATTATGAGAAGCTCACAGTGTGCAGTGGAATTAGAGTAAGCAATTTTAGCAGAGGAGAAGAGCCTATACAACTGTGCAAGACTCAAACTGGTTGTAAACCACTCATTGGTGGGAAGCAGCACCCCCACCTTCACACAGGAACAGAGCTAAGGCTGTCAGTCACAAGCTGTGTGCTGGAGCTCCCTCCCCTGTCACCTTTTTTCTCCTGATGTCAGGAAAACTTGTCAGAAGTGAATCATGCTGATAGCAGAACAAAACAACAGACAGAAATGACACTTATGCCGCGTACACACGGTCGGACTTTCCGATGTAAAATGTGCGATTGGCGATTGTTTTCGGAAATTCCGACCGTGTGTGGGCTCCATCGGACAGTTTGTTTCGGAATTTCCGTCGCACAAAATTTGAGATCTGGTTCTCAAATTTTCCAACAACAAAATCCGTTCGCATAAATTCTGATGTGTAAACACACAAAGCGTCACACATGCTCAGAATCAAGCAGAAGAGCTGCACTGGCTATAGAACTTCATTTTTCTCGGCTCGTCGTACGTGTTGTAGGTCACCGCGTTCTTGATGTTCGGAATTTCCAACAAGATTTGTGTGACCGTGTGTATGCAAGACAAGTTTGAGCCAACATCCGTCGGAAAAAATTCATGGATTTTGTTGTCGGAATGTCCGATCGTGTGTAAGAGGCATTAGTGCTCTTAATTGAGACAATTACACACTATAGAGGGATATGTTTTGTTAAAATTTCATGTCTGAGGTTTACAACCACTTTAAGGCTGGAGTTCAACTTTGAATGTTTAGTCTCCAACTAACATTTCCCATTGTAGGTTTCAGTAGGACTGGTTGCTACAGGGCAGAAAGTTACTATTTCAGACACGTTGATCATTTTGGTTCTTAGACTATGGAGCAGTTAGTTGAAGTGCTGGCCTCCTAGGGCTTTTACATTTTAAGAATAGTCTGACAACTCTTGGGCCTGGTGCTTTGGGTGCTGTTGTGAGGATCAATTCAGTGATAAGAATAAGCTTAGGTTTTACTGTAAATTAGTGTAATGAATAATGGTATACAAATCATTGTTGAGGTTGGGCTTTAGGGGTTTAAAGTGGAACTCCATTTTCATGTATTATTATGGTGAGGGGTTGTGCCCAAACCAGTCTAGTTGAATGGAGTTTTGCTGTAGGTTATAGTTTAAAGTGGACCCAGAATCATCAAGTTAACTGCTAAGGGTTAGGAGTTGGGTTAAGTTTTATGGATATTGTTAAGGTTTAGATTAAGTGTTAGGGTTGAGTAAAGGGGGAATAAGTGTTTGGGTTTGCTTCACACATAGGGATAGGTGCCAATCTTCAAAGATGCTACAATAAAACATACCACATGGACCAGTAGGACGGATCAATATAAACCCTTATCCAATAATCAAAGATTCATTCACCTTTAAGAGAACTTTGACATTTTGTATTCCTCAATAAAAAGTTCAGCCCTTGATAATTTATAACAGGGTCATTGTTATATTTCATGGCACTGATCAATTCTAAACATTCAGTGTTGTCTACAGGTCATTCATTGATCCCATCAGTGATCGGACAGAGCTATTTGGAACACCCGGAATTGTTACAAAGCAGCAGCATTGGCAGCTCTGCAAGAGAACAAAGACTGGACTCACAGCCTACCAGACAGTTACATTTTCATGTTCTTTAGAAGGTTCTTCTGATTACATTTTGCTATACTAATTAATGGTAAACTGATAACCCATTAAATCATCAACCCCATCCACTATTTTGTATCATTGGCCACGTTCTTTAAAATTAACCTGCCACTAAACTAAATTTAGCATTGTACCATATCTACTCTACATGTCTTCTCATAGACATTCCCAGATATACCAGGAGCCCACAAACCAATGCAGACCCCAATGTCAGCTCTGCATCAGGGATCTATGGAGAGATGCACACATTGCTGGTAGACAAGTCAGATTGGTAAGGGGGTTTCTTCTCAAGAGTAGATGTGGAAAGCCCCTCTGCTGATACTCTGATAAGGGTTGGTAAAGTTGCACTGGAAAACCCCTATAAAGGTTAACCTCATTTGAAGCTAATATCTCCATTTGTGTGGTTGATAAGTGGTATCACATGTTGGCTTTTTATATCATTCACTACTTCAAGTGGATTTTCCACTGGAGTTCCCAATTGCACCCAACTACCAATTAATAGAGGTTCAGTGAAGTAAAGACAAAATTGAGCAGCTTTGTGGGAGAGAGAAAAGCCAGGACAAAGGTCAGGCAGAAGGGACAGGTGCCCTTGGTGCAGTGAACTTATGTGAGGGAGGAGGGTCAGTTCCTACCCCTGTAGAATTTTCAGTCTGTAAGTTTCAGGGAGGGAGGGGGAATTGTACTGGGGACACAATGGGGAAATGGAGGCAGGATTCATGGTAGGAGGGGGGATTTAAATGAGGCATTTGACAGGCAGTGATGAGAATATTTGTGGTAGTAGGGGGGATTTGGGTAGGAGATAGAATTTGTGCTTGGAGGGCAAATTTGAGGGGAGAGTGTTTATGCTAGGAGGTGTGTATTTATAGAGGAATAATTTGTGCTTGGAAGGGGGCAATTAGAGTTTGGAGGAGGGGGGATTTGTGAGTTTTTTGCAGAATATTGTCTTGCAGAGGGAAATTATGCTTGTAGGGGGAAGCGAGTATGCAGATCAGTGGTGGAGGGAATTTTTGCTGAGACATGATGCTCACACTTTGCAGGGGGGCAGGAGAGAGTGGCTTTGGGATACAAACTACTAGAGACTAGGGGTGAGCTTGGGTTCAGCTCCAGGTTTGGTCCAAACCCAGAAGGCATCTCTCAGTACTGGGCCAATGAGCTGTAGGTCAGGGATCCCATTTACACAAGGGTGCAGGAACGCTCTTGACATCATTGACCTAATATGGCCACAAAGTTTTGGTGGTAGGTTGCCTTGATTTAGTTGACTCTGCAAATGAAAGCTAGTTGAAAGTGGTTAAAATTGCCTGGAGATCGTCATGTGTGACCATCATGTGTGACCATCAGAAAATTCAATGACCTAATAAAACAGTGAGCCTAAAATCTTAGTCTCAGAGTTATATCTTTGTGCTTCCTAGGTATGGTCTGTGGATATACACTTACCATTTCTACCAAGAACACATTTCTTGAGTGGCATCCAGGAGCACACCCCTTGCCGAGTCAGTGCTAGAGCTCTCCAATCAGCATGAAGCATGAACTTTGCTGATTGCAGAGTTGTAGCTCATACCCAGTAGGGGTAGTATTGGACCTCTGCAGAGAGACCACTGCTTCCATACTAGGTCCTTCTCTGCAGAATGCTGGCAGGAGAAAGACTTTTCTACCCAGGCTGAGGCTGCTTTCTAAAAGGAATGAACAGTAATACCCCGTACACACGGTCGGACTTTGTTCGGACATCCTGACAACAAAATCCTAGGATTTTTTCCGACGGATGTTGGCTCAAACTTGTCTTGCATACACACGGTCACACAAAGTTGTCGGAAAATCCGATCATTCTGAACGCGGTGACGTAAAACACGTACGTCGGGACTATAAACGGGGCAGTAGCCAATAGCTTTCATCTCTTTATTTATTCTGAGCATGCGTGGCACTTTGTCCGTCGGATTTGTGTACACACGATCGAAATTTCGGACAACGGATTTTGTTGTCGGAAAATTTTATAGCCTGCTCTCAAACTTTGTGTGTCGGAAAATCCGATGGAAAATGTGTGATAGAGCCTACACACGGTCGGAATTTCCGACAACAAGGTCCTATCACACATTTTCCGTCGGAAAATCCGACCGTGTGTACGGGGCATTAGATGTTGAGCACCTTTTGGTTTGATGCCCCTGGATTTGTTTTAGCTGACTGAAACTGGTGCCCAAGTACATAAGACAATGACCACCTAATCCAATTTATAACAGACCAGCAATCTTATCTTTCCACCTCTTTCCATCCACCAAAAATGACATGTGCAGTTCATAAGATACAGGTGCAAGTTGGTCATAATTGCCCTTTTTAAGCACTATTTTGTTCCTCCATATGGGCTGCATGTAGGAATTTAGGACTCAAGGCCTCTATGTGATTAGCAAACAATGAAAGCAACCACTCCCAAATCCAGAAATATTTGTCTTCACGGGTATATCCCACTCTGTTTGCATTTGCTAGTGATGTTTCTGGGTTTACAGTCCTGGGAGAAAAATCCAGCAATGTGATAGCTGGTAATGTTGCGGTCATGACAAAGGTGTGGTATATGTCCAGCAAATGTCTGGCAAGTCCTCTAATATGGAGTATAATGACTATCTCCAGTGGGCCTGGGGGCATGAATAGCATAACTACAATCCAAAAGGGTAGATTACAAACTGGTGACTCGAAAGGGTGAATGGTCACAAATTGTGTTTATGACCTTTATAGGTCCCTTACGACCTTTATATATAGGTTCCCTAGCTTAACGCTGGCATAAGTGTGAAGCAATCACTTAGGCAATTGTTCCTTCTATCAAGGCTGGATTACAAAGGAGGTTTGTTGGTCTCTTTAATTCGCTTGTGAGCTGATGAATTTATGGGGCACAGTCATCATTTTTTTTATATGCAGACCAGCAAATTTTACTAATTATGATCTGAAAATTCAATTCTTAAAAACGTTCTAATTCGTCATTCAAAATGAGAAAAGTGTATTTCACCTTTTTTCTAAGTTTTGGCACAAAGGTTGCCTAGAAATTATACTCTGGTTTTCTCAAAGTCTTGAAACCTGTTACCAGAAAGCAAAAGATGACACCAGAAAATTTGGGAAACAGTTCAAGGACCCCGAGATTGGGGCAAAATGAAGGGCATCCTACACACCTCGGATTGAGTGCTCAACGCAATTTGACTCAATACAGACCAGTTGAAGTTATCTGCAGTGAACCTTTACACCATAATTCTAGATTCCTAAGAATCATAAATTATACTAAATATCATGAACCACACAAAACATTATTCTTATATCAGAGGAAAATGTATCCCTGCAGTTCCTCTGCGCTGAATTTTCTTCTGTTCCCCTATTTTGTAGCAGAATACATGCTGCCTACACAGAAGCCAAGCTTCCGTCAAATTCTACCATTTTCAACCAGATGTTGATTGCAAAAATGACCACATGGATGAAAAATAGTTTACCACCAACAATGTTTATCCATCTAAAGCAGCCATTCTCAACCAGGGTTCCTCTAGAGGTTGCTAGGAGTTCCTTGAGCTGTGGCTGACTGACCTACCATCTGAACATGCCTGCGGAATTCTTGGTCCAAAGACACTTGGTGGTTCCTTTTAGCTGTCAGATCACTCGCCCCCCCAGAACCCCCCACCCTCCATGAATTCATTTTAGCAGGGGTTCATTCTTGAGACCTGAAAAGGACTTCAAGGGTCCCTCTGGGGTAAAACTTTTGAGAAAGGCTGATCTAAAGTGTAATGCCGCGTACACACGAGCGGAATGTCCGATAGAAAAAGTCAGATAAAGTCTTTTCATTGTCTATTCCGATTGTGTGTAGGCCTCATTGGACTTTTTTTTTTTGAAAATTCTGACAGACCTAGAAATGGAACATGTTCTAAATATTTCCGACGGAACCAATTCCTATTGAGAAAACAGGCCCAAAAACGACGCATGCTCTGAAGCAAGTACGAGACGTAAGCTATTGAACATCCTTTTTCTAGTCCCGTCGTACGTGTTGTACGTCACCGCGTTCTGGACGGTTGGACTTTGGTCAGGACTTTGGTTTGAACGTGTGTAGGCAAGACCACTTGAATGGAATTCCGTTGTAGTTCCGTCGGAGAAACCTTCGGAGTTTAGTCCGATGGCAAAGCCGGTTGTCATGAATATTGGAATAGTGACTGATTCATAATGCTGGGACAGATACTGTTAGGAGATGCCATGTGTACTTTAGTGGTAGAATGCCTTGATTTGTTGCCGTTTGAAAGTAGTTGAAATTGCATGTAGACTGGTGTATGTGTGTCCATCATAAAACAGGCAAACTGTAATGCCGCGTACACACGATCGGAATTTCCATCAGAAAAATCTTGGATGGTTTTTCCAACGGAATTCCGCTCAAGCTTGCCTTGCATACACACGGTCACACAAAAGTTCTCTGAACTTTCGACTGTCAAGAACGCAATGACGTACAACACTACGACGAGCCGAGAAAATGAAGTTCAATGCTTCCGAGCATGCGTCGAATTGTCGTTTTTTGTGCATACAGACAATCGCATTTTCAGATAGGAACTTTTCCTGACCGAAAAATAGAGAGCATGCTCCCAATCTTTTGCTGGCTGGAATTCCGCCAGCAAAAGACCGATGGAGCCTACACACGGTCGCATTTTCCGACTAAAAACTTTCAACTGAGTTTTGCTGGCGGCATTTCCGATCGTGTGTACGCGGCATAACACTTCCAACCACTTTCCACCACTTTTAATTCTATCAAATCCTCCCGGTAAATTCCTCCACTTTCAACCATATTTTGATTGCAAAAAAATGACCATGTGGATCAAAGGCAACTTACGACCAACCATTTGTACTAATCATAAATGTTGGTGGTAGATTGCCTTGATTTTGTTGACTTTGCAAATGAAAGCTGGTTGAAATGGGAAAAAAATGGCCTGGAAATTGTCATGTGTGGCAAATTCAATGAATGAATAAAACAGTGAACCTAAAATCTTAGAATCTTTGTGCTTCCCAGGTATGGTCTGTGCCCACCATCCCCTCCACACTTTCCAACTTACAAGTAAGAACACTTACCATTTCTTGAGCAGCATCCAGATTCGCCTGAACCTTTGAAAGGTAGTAGATCTGTAACACTACCCCGCACAGTGCCAGCAGGGCAAACAGCAGCAAAATCAGCTGTATCAGCAAGTTGCAACTTGCCCTTTTTCTTTCTGGAGGTGGACAGGAGGCAGCACCGTATCCAGGCTCCTCCACCGTGAACACTGACATTGGAGAAGTCACATACCTGTCCATTGTCAGAGCAGCAGTAGTAGCAGGGTCCTGTGTGAGAATGGGGAAACAGAAGCGACTCGTAGCAGAGGAAGGAGAGGCTGTGTGGTAGGGCGTTTCAGATGTGACCACAAAGAGGGAAAGTCATTTAGACACAAGAGATGCACTTTAACCAATTAATTGCATAGTCATTGGTGCCTTTAAAAATGACTTGTTTCCTGTATCAAAGGAAAAGCAGTGCCTTGTTAGAGAAAAATATAGTCACACATCATCACCATCACTCTACCAGTTTAGACTCTGCTCACATGTAACACGCAGATACCAAGAAGCAGAGGTGGCAAGGACAGGACAAAACACCACAGCTCGTTTGAAGTTAAAGTATATCTAAACCCTCATCTTGTAAAACAACCCATTCTGTTTAACCGCTTCCCGACTGCCTCACGCAGATATACTGCGGCAGAAGGGCACGTACAGGCAGAATCACGTACCTGTACATTGCCCTTTAAGAGGCGGCTTGCGTGCGGGCGCACGTGCGCGGCCGGGAGCTCTGTGAGATGGATCGCGGGTCCACAGAATACCCGCGATCGTTTCACAGAGAGGAAGAACGGGGAGATGCTAATGTAAACAAGCATTTCCCTGTTCTGCCTAATGACACTGTCACTGATCTCTGCTCCCTGTAATCGGGAGCGGTGATCAGTGTCGTGTCACACGTAGCCCCTCCACCCCCACAGTTAGAATCACTCCCTAGGACACACCGAACCCCTCCCTAGCCCCCTAGTGGTTAACCCGTTCACTGCCAGTGTCATTTTTACAGTAATCAGTGCAATTTTATAGCACTGATCGCTGTAAACATGACAATGGTCCCAAAAATTTTATAGCACTGATCGCTGTAAACATGACAATGGTCCCAAAAATTTTATAGCACTGATCGCTGTAAACATGACAATGGTCCCAAAAATTTTATAGCACTGATCGCTGTAAACATGACAATGGTCCCAAAAATTTTATAGCACTGATCGCTGTAAACATGACAATGGTCCCAAAAATTTTATAGCACTGATCGCTGTAAACATGACAATGGTCCCAAAAATTTGTCAAAATTGTCCGATGTGCCCGCCATAATGTCGCAGTCACGATAAAAATCGCAGATTGCCGCCATTACTAGTAAAACAAAAAAAAATTATTAATAAAAATGCCATACAACTATCCCCTATTTTGTAGATGCAATAACTTTTGCGCAAACCAATCAATAAACGCTTATTGCGATTTTTTTTACCAAAAATATGTAGAAGAATACGTATCGGCCTAAACTGAGGGAAAAACATTTTTTTATATAATTTTGGGGGATATATTTTATAGCAAAAAGTAAAAAATAATGCGTTTTTTTTCAAAATTGTCGCTATTTTTTTGTTTATAGCGCAAAAAATAAAAATCGCAGAGGTGATCAAATACCACCAAAAGAAAGCTCTATTTGTGGGAAAAAAAGGACATCAATCTTGTTTGGGAGCCACGTCGCACGACCGCGCAATTGTCAGTTAAAGTGACGCAGTGCCAAATCACAAAAAGTGCTCTGGTCTTTGGCCAGCCAAATGGGGCTTAAGTGATTAAAATAGAAATGAAAGGCAAAACTTTTGTGTATAAATCTAAAAAACATAAACCCTTTTTTTGTAAGTGATCACATTCCCTCTGTTCTCCGATACATAAGAGCCAGGGGAGGAGAAATAGCAGTACACTGAGCTTCCCAGTGAAAGGCTGTGCGGGGGGGAGGGGGCATGTCAGGACATGTATAATCATTGAAGGAGAGTAGGCTGAGATCCTAGCACAGCTTGGAAACTGACCGCACTGTGCTCTCATGCCTAGTGTGATCATTTTTTACTAGGAAAGCAGAGGGACTGGCAGGAACACCAGGGATTTCACACAAAGGAAGTAATACAAAGAGAACAGGATACTTTCTCATACAAGTACATGGCACATATCAGAAATAGGAAATGTTGGGTTTAACTTGTGCCCACTAGAGAATTTAGTAACACACCAAGGTGGTTTGATTCAGGAGGACCACTAAAGTAATTTATCAGCATACACAGAGCTCAAATCGAGTCTTAAGCTCCTACACATGCAATCCCAGGAAGGTGTGCCCTCCTTAAAGTGGAAGAAAACCCTAAGTATAAGGCCTGTTTTTGGTGGACAGGATCAGATGTTGGCGAGTGTCAAAGGGCACATGCCATCTGCTACACCATAGAGAGCAAAGGATAGTTTCATCGGGTCCGCCTGAAAAACTGACAGGTGGGCTCAATCGGCCTGTCCTTTCGATCCACACTGGTCTACTCTAACTAAGGGATCCCTCAGTAATGGTGTGTGAGTTGCGGGAGCCGTGACGTCACCCATAGGCTCCCATGGCCCAGCCATTTTCTGAGCTCTCTTCTTTCCCTTGCAGTAGCTGCTCACTGACACAGGGAAGCTGGAGCTACGGAATGACGTGACCAGACCAGAACAGATTAAAAAATAAGTGAGTACACACATCTTTTGTATACAGGTTAGACAGGATAGGTAGGAGCAGGGGGGAGGATACATTTTTAAGAATAGTTACAGTTATGCCGCGTACACACGAGCGGATTTTCCGTCAGAAAAATCTTGGATGGTTTTTCCGAAGGAATTTCGCTCATGCTTGCCTTGCATACACACGGTCACACAAAAGTTCGCTGAACTTTCGACCACCAAGAACGCGGTGTAGTACAACACTACGACGAGCCGAGAAAATGAAGTTCAATGCTTCCGAGCATGCGTCGAATTGTTTCCGAGCATGCGCCGAATTGTTTCCGAGCATGCGTAGGAAACGCGTGGGAATTGCTACAGACGATCGGGATTTCCGATCGGAACTTTTTCCGACCGAACAATTGAGCACATGCTCTCAATCTTTTGCTGGCTGGAATTCGGCCAGCAAAAGTCCGATGGAGCATACAACACGGTCGCATTTTCCGACCAAAAGCTCTCATCGGTCTTTTGCTGGCCGAATTTCCGATCGTGTGTACGCGGTATTAGGCTTTTCTTCCACATTAAAGTGATTGTAAACAATCACCTTGTAATACAACCCAATCAGTATAAATAGAGACAAAAGGGAAAACATTTGTGTATAGATATTAAAAAGCATTATACAGTATGTAGCACCCTGATGCTACAAGTAAATACCTTTTGCCCTTTTTTATAAGTGATCACATTCCCTCTGTTCTCAGCTGCATAAGAGCTGGGGGAGGAGAAGCAGCAGTACACCGAGCTTGGCATTGAAGTGCTGTGAAGCGGGGGGGGGGGGATGTCAGGACAAGTCTGATCATTGGAGGAGAGCAGGCTGAGTTCCCACCACAGCCATAGAACTGACCACGCCATGTTCTCCTTCTTAGTATGGTCAGTTTTTAATAGGAAAGCAGAGGGACTGGCAGGAACTCCAGGACATTCACATAAAGGAAGCAATACAAAGAGAACAGGATACTTTCTCATACAAGTACAGGGTACAGCAGGCACATATCAGGCATTTGAAATGTTGGGGTAACAAACGCTTTAAGCTTTGAGTTAGTTTGTTAACACACCACAAAATTAACCGCTTAAGGCCTGCCCACAGTAAATATACTGCGGACGGGCGGCCCCACTGCGCTGGATCACGTACATGTACGTGATACAGCATTTCTGGGCTTGGGGCAGGTGCACACGCCCCCAACCCGATCTGTGCTGTCATTCGGTACATCATAAGTCGGTCAGCAGGTCCTGGCCAATGATTTATGGCCAGGGCCTGCTGATCGGCTTAGCGAAGTACAGTACAGAGCCCTGTGTTTACTAACAAGCACTATCACTATCACAGTCCCACTTTAAGTCCCTGATCACTGCCATTTCTAGTATAAAATAAACATAAATAAAAATTCCAGTATATATTTACAATAACACACACAGTCCAAGTGTGATGAAATAACTTGTTATTGAAATACTGCAGACAGTTGACAAATAACCTGGTGGGAAGACTTCAGCAAAACTGACAGCACCCGTTGAGAGGGACAGAATGCGGCCTGGCCATCTTGTGTCCAAGCAGGAAGATGTTCAGAGAAGTCCTACGCTTTCCCTCCTCGTCGGGAGCCTTTCCCTGCCACTAGTTCTGTCCCTACCAGGCGTGGAACCTGTCCCTACTCTACCATTTTACAGAATGTGCGCCAAACCTGGGAGCAGAGCCGATCCGCCCTATACGCTCACTACGCAATCTGCGTAGGGCCCTGCCGCTGTGCGTAGGGCCCCGCCGCTGTGGCCGATCCGGCCCCAAGGCCGGATCGGCTCTGCTCAAGGCCGAACTGGCCTACCAGGACATTTCCCGGTAGGTTGCCTGCCCTGGGGCCGCTTTGAGCTATGCTGTGGCTGCAGTGTAGTTCAAAGCAGAGTCCCTCTGTGTCACGGAGCTCAGTGTGAAGTTGCACTGTGACAAAGGTCCCGCCCTCCTCCTAGACCAGCTCGTGTAATAGATGCAGTGTTCTGTCTATCACACGAGCTGGTCTAGGAGGAGGGCGGGACTTTTGTCACAGCGCGACTGAACCTTTCACACTAAGCTCCGTGACACAGCGTGAGATGCGGCAAATGGTTTACATAGCTCACGGCATCACGGGTCAGGTAGAGGGCCCCTTAGCAGAATTTTGCTTATGGCCCCAGGGAGGTCAGGATCGGCACTGCCTTAAAAAGGCTCTGCCTGACCCAAGATGGCTGCCAGAGTCACATGGGGCAGTAGCAACCAATGAGATTCCTTAGTGAGCCAGAAAACTATTTCATAAATAGTTTCATTTCTCATAAATATAAGCAATGCTTTGTTATTTTCATGTTTTAGATGTGTTAAAAGCACTCATGTGCATGATATATATGCTTCTTTGTGCTTACCATTCCTAAAAGCTTACAGCCAATCAGAAGTAAGTGCAGAGCTCGATTTCTACATAGGCAGTAAAAACCATAGTCCAGGGTGGTAAGGCTGACAGTGGTGACACATGACGTGTCAGAAACACAATCAATGTACAGTGATTTGGGACATTTTGGATGGTCTTTTGAAAATGGCTTACTTCAAATGGCTATAAAAGTTATTCCTTCAGCTTCCATGTCGGCCAAAATTTCTGTCCCTATGGTCACCTCTCACATTAGATAGAGGGGTGCATTTCACTCCTGGAGAGCGATTTGACATCTTTGGACATCGAATTGGACTTTTCTTTAGCATGTCATCTGATGTCTAATGGGCAAACATGGGTAAGTCCACAATAAAGAAGCTGCAAGCGTTTTAATTTTTTATTAAATCAAAACCTTCAACCCAGCATATCCTCTCCTTATAGTACTGCCAGAAATAGTATAATTTAAAAAAAATGGTGCCCAACTCCATGAATAACCCATAAGGATACAGTCTGGCTCTCCACCAAATATACGCAACTCTATATTCCTTGGAGTCAAGCTAACTCCTCATTATATTGTCCTTTACTGTCTTTTTGCTCCAAACCAATTGAGTTGCTGCAAAATCAGGTTGCCTCCTTTTATGTGTGTAGCACTTACTCCTGTAGGAGCTGCTGGAATTTTTCTCAGCTTCTTCCCCAGTGAATTGCTCCACAGCCAGGCACACAATCTCAGTCACACTTTTCAAGTTGTGGACAGTGGAGTCCTTTCTGCAAAGCAAAAGTCCTTGCATATAGCAAACTGTGGACTTGAGTAGAAACAGTTAAATGTATAGCTGAAGCAGAAGTCTTTGCATATAGCAAACTGGACTTGGCTTTGTACTAAAGCAGTTACTAGCACACAAGCTTCTAACTTTAGAGCAAATGAGAGCAGAGTCCCTTCACAAGGAATTACAGTAGATAAACAAAGCTTCTCAGAACACCAGCCGATCTCCCATTTAGCAAACACCCAGCTAACCCTCTAGCACAAGAGAGGTGGCAGCAGCCCAAAAATCTCTAGGATCTCTCAGCAGTCTGTACAAGGGAAAGTTGGTTGCCTCCTTCCAACTTGCAGGAAACACCTTTCTCCAGTGATATCAGACTAGATCTTCACTAGACAGATCCTAAGTCAGCTTTGTGTAGCTTCAGCATCTTGGCCCCCAGGTCACTCAAACATCAAGCACATGGCAGCTTTGCCCTGGAGGGCAGCAAGCCCTCCAGGCTGGACTGATTCTCTCCAGCAAAAGACCCCCAAGCTCAGTGTTCTCAGAGAATATATATATAGTCTCCCGGCAGCCTTCAGGGCCCTGCTCCCTGGGCTGTAAAAATATTCATGCTACCATCTGTATAGCTCCACACCTATGATCCAAAAACTTCTCACAGCTTTTCTGGACAACAGAGGGAGTAAACAGACTAGCAGCAGCTGAGAACACTGAGCAGACTTAACTAGTCAAATGCAGCTGCACTGAATACAGTGAGCAGCTCAGTTTACCTAACACAAAGATTACAGCAACACTGACTGCAGTGTAACAAGCTAAATGTATCTAACCAAAGCACAGTGGGCCAACACTAAATCTACCCTAGTCTAACCCTAGCACCTATCTAGGAGGATGCTACACGTGACTCCCCTGAAGCCTCTGGTCCCAAGCCAATTTTAGATCCACTCCTCCTGAACTACTTTCAGTAAAAATGTTTGCAGAATAAATATCTCCACCAACTGTCCCGGATTTTCCAAAACAATCCCTCATTTTGGTCAGTTGTCCCATGATGGCTCTGTTCCAGACTACGTCCCAGGATCACAGTGTGAGGATCACTGGGGGGTTACTGTGCACTGGGTCATAGAGTGTCTGCACCTCAGCAGCTCCTGCCCCCAACTTGCAAAGACAGTATATTGCATGCTATGCTGGTGGGAAGGTGGTGGCTTGGAGACTCATTCAGATCTGGTGACTGAATCAGCCACTCTGTGATGCTTGCACCGGCCTATCCAGAGCCAGCCTGGGTTAAGGGTATGGCAGCGGGCACTATGTACAGGAGATGAGTGTGCAGGGTATGACAGTGGGTAGTATGCACAGCAGGGGAGTGTGGAGGGTACGACAGTGGGCACTATGTACAGGAGAGGAGTGTGGAGGGTATGCCATTGGGCAGTATGTACAAGAGAGGAGTGTGGAGGGGATGACAGTGGGCAGTATGTACAGAAGAGGCGTGTGAAGGGGATGACAGTGGGCAGTATGTACAGGAGAGGAGTGTGGAGGGTATGATGGGGGCAGTATGTACAGGAGAGGAGTGTGGAGAGAAAGACAGTGGGCATTATGTACAGGAGAGGAGTGTGGAGGGTATGATGGGGGCAGTATGTACAGGAGAGGAGTGTGGAGGGTATGACAGTGGGCAGTATGTGCAGGAGAGGAGTGTGGAGAGTATGACAGTGGGCGGTATGTACAGGAGAGGAGTGTGGTGAGTATGACAGTGGGCAGTATGTACAGGAGGGGAGTGTGGATTGGAGGAGAGTGGGCAGTATGCACAAGAGAGGAGTGTGGAGAGTATGATACTGAGCAGTATGTACAGGAGACGAGTGTGATGGGTAAGACAGTGGGCAGTATGTACAGGAGAAGAGTGTGGAGAATATGACAGTGGCCATATGTACAGGAGAGGAGGGTGGAGGGTATGACAGCATGCAATATGCATAGGAGAGGAGTGTGGAGGGTATTACAGTGGGCAGTATGCACAGGAGGGGAGTGTGGAGGGTATGACAGTGGGCACTATGTACAGGAGAGAAGTGTATGACAGTGAGAAGTATGTACGGGAGAGGAGTGTGGAGGGTATGACAGTGGGCAGTATGTACAGGAGAGAAATGTATGACAGTGAGCAGTATGTACAGGAGAGGAGTGTGGAGGGTATGACAGTGGGCACTATGTACAGGAAAGAAGTGTATGACAGTGGGCAGTATGTACAGGAGAGGATTGTGGGGGATATAACAGCGGGCACTATGTACAGGAGAGAAGTTTATGACAGTGGGTAGTATGCACAAGAGAGGAATGTGGAGGGTATGACAGTGGGCACTATGTACAGGAGAGAAGTGTATGACAGCGGGCACTATGTATAGGAGAGAAGTGCGGAGGGTATGACAGAGGGCAGTATGTACAGGAGAGGAGTGTGGAGGGTATGACAGTGGGCACTATGTACAGGAGAGAAGTGTATGACAGTGGGCATTATGTATAGGAGAGAAGTGTGGAGGGTATGATGGGGGCAGTATGTACAGTAGTGTGTGGAGGGTATGACAGCGGGCAGTATGTACAGGAGAGAAATGTATGACAGTGAGCAGTATGTACAGGAGAGGAGTGTGGTGAGTATGACAGTGGGCAGTATGTACAGGAGAGGAGTGTATGACAGTGGGCAATATGTATAGGAGAGAAGTGTGGAGGGTATGACAGAGGGCAGTATGTACAGGAGAGGAGTGTGGAGGGTATGACAGTGGGCACTATGTACAGGAGAGGAGGATGAAGGAATCTGGGAAGGAAAAAAGTAAAGGTTTGTGGAAGGATGTTTAGGGACTGCGTAGTGGTTAAGTGGGCCATACATGCATTGAAGTTAAGCTAATTAAGCAAAGACCAGCCATAGTCGATCTATGTATGGGCTAGCTGGTTGTACACAAGTCAATCTATTAATCGACTTGAGTACAACCAGCCTGTCAGATTTTTCCCAAAACAATCAGTCCTGCCAGCTATAGTTAGCAACACTGATCATTGTATTCTGTGGGTAGGGAAGGCTCCCCACTGGCAGAACAGAATAACACTGCAGGAGTGATTCCCCATTCATAGGTCAGCAGGTGAGAAGGTGTGTGGGGATAGGCTGGGGATGGAGGTCTGTCAGCAGGGGTGGGGGGGGGGTGAGGTGGTCATGGAGGGATATCAATCAGCGGATGGGGGAGTAACTGTAAGTGATATCTTTTGGAGTAGGGTCTGTCATCTGTAGGTTGGGAAATGGTCACCTGTAATATAAGTGGAAGGGAGGGGACTAACATGGGAAGTGGCTGGGGAGTGACCTGGTTGGTGGTGAGTGTGAAATTAAATGGATGATGTGTTTCAAGTTTCTTTCACATTTGCGGTAATGCTTACTGCCCTCTGAAAAGTGATCTGTGGTGAATTGCTTTTCAAAGAGTGGTAGAGCAGCAGCTGACAGGCGTTCATGTGGTGCTACTGCCGCCTCCTTGTTTTTTTTTTTTTTACATTGGTGAATGGTATTTTTACATTGTTGGACTATGCTGCTACTGCAAGCGTATTTGGCTTGCAGTTGCAGAGTGGCCCCATTGAAATCAATAGGCGGGTTTGACAGGCGTGCTGCTTATCATTCTCTGCAGGCTGAGTTAAAGATGCTGCAGCTAAAGAAGTTACAAAAAAAATAAAAGTCTCAGTTGTGAAGTAAAGCATTTGTACAGCCCTGTCCAAATGTATTTTTAAGATTTGGGTCAGGGACGTGCGGTGAGGCGAGTGGGTGGTGAGGCACTGGCTAGTGTCAGAGCCAAATACACACAGGTTCCATACGCCGCGAACGTTAGCGTGAGAGCAATAATTCTAGCACTAGACCTCCTCTGTAACTCTAAACATGTAACGTAAAAAATTTTTTTAAAGCGTCGCCTATGGAAATTACTGAGTACTGAGGTTTGGCGCCATTCCACGAGTGTGCGCAATTGTATAGCGTGACATGTTAGGTATCTTTTTACTCAATGTAACATCATCTTTCATAGTATAGAAAAAAAATTAGGCTATCTTTACTGTTTTTTTTTTTAATTCATGAAAAAGTTTATTTACAAAAAAAACACGTTTGAAAAATTGCTGCGCAAATACCGTGTTACATAAAAAGTTGCAACGACTGCCATTTTATTCTATAGGGTGTCTGCTAAAACAATACATATAATGTTTGGGGGTTCTGAGTAATTTTCTAGCAAAAAAAAACATGATTTTTACATGTAGGAGAGACGTGTCAGAATTGGCCCGGGTGGCAAGGGGTTAATTACCATAAGTAAGTAATATACACATAATTATTATATATTGTTTTTAAGGTAATTTACTATATTTTTAAAAACTGTACTCAAGCAGGTGGCTTAACGGACAAATTACTGAAGCTTAAAGTTATAACTTCAAACCAATAATTTCACAGTAAATAGATAAATAATAAATTATTATATTATAACATATAGCGTAATAAATATATGATTTAGCTTGATTAAAACAGTGCCTTTTCAGCAGCAGACGATTCTCATTCTCCCTTTTAACTGTGTGAGAAAAACATGGGATTATGGGTAAATCTTATACCGATAAACTCATGTTTTTTCCTTCTAATTAAGAGGGCTTGGCTGAAAGAGAGCATGTGTCTTTTAGACACTTCTCCTTCTAAGACACTGCAGTAAGAGGCGTGCCTCCACTGCAGCATTTTTATTGGACAGCTGGGACCAATAGTGCTTTATCATTGGTCCAAGGCTCCAAGCTGTCCAGAGCTCAGTGCCTCTGACAAGAAGTGAGGAGAGGCACTGTGAGCTCATCCTCTCAGTCTGCTGCAAACAGAGTGTGCCAGCTTGTATTTAACCACTTCAGCCCTGGAAGATTTGGCTGCTCAATGACCAGGCCATTTTTTGCGATACGGCACTGCCTCGCTTTAACTGACAATTGCGCGGTCATGCAACGCTGTACCCAAACAAAATTGACATTCTTTTTTTCCCACAAATTGGGTGATATTTGATCACCTCTGCGGTTTTTATTTTTTGCGCTATAAACAAAAGAAAACCGGCAATTTTGAAAAAAAACACAATATCTTTTACTTTTTGCTATAATAAATATCCCAATTAAAAAAAAAAAAAAAATTTAGGCCGATATGTATTCTTCTACATATTTTTGGTAAAACAAAAAAAAACGCAATAAGCGTATATTGATTGGTTTGCGCAAAAGTTATAGCGTCTACAAAGTAGGGGATAGATGTATGGCATTTTTATTATTATTATTTTTTTTACTAGTAATGGCGGTGATCAGCGATTTTTATCGGGACTGCGATATTGCGGCGGACACATCGGACACATTTTTGGAACCAGTGACAATTATACAGTGATCAGTGCTATAAAAATGCACTGATTACTGTATAAACGTCACTGACAGGGAAGGGATTAACACTAGAGAGCGATCAAGGGGTTAATTATGTTCCCTAGTGTGTGTTCTAACTGTGGGGGGCAGGGGACTGACTAGGAGGAGACAGAGATTAGTGTTCATACCTAGTATGAACACACAATCTGTCTCTTCTCCCCTGAGAGAACCGGGATCTGTGTGTTTACACACACAGATCCCAGGTTCTTGCTTTGTCACGAGTGATCGCAGATGCCCGGCAGTCATCGCGCCCGCCGGGCACTCGCATCGGCTCCGGGTGGCCAGAAAGCGAAGCGACGTGAGGTAACATTGTTTCGCCCAGGGGAGCCAGCTTGCTCGTCGGGAAGGGGTTAAACTGGCCGCTCTGTATGTAGCTTCTGACAGGCTGTGCAAGGAGACCCATTTCTCCGGAACAATAGGTCCTAGGAGCCCCAAATTTTGACCAGTGGTGGGGTAGGTCTTTGGCTACTTACCCCCCCCCCCCCCCCCCAATTTCTCTACGACCCTCGAAACTCGATCGTTTTTTTTTCTTTTTTTTGTGTTTTTTTTTTGGCAAATCGGCCTATCTTAAGGTAAGGGGCCTGGAGCTGCATCTCCAATAGCCCCTATGACCCTGGGTAGGGCATTCATTTACACTGTCCAGTGATCAAATTTGGGTCACGATCCATAGTTTAGGGAACTCTGGTTTAGAGAACTGATATTGGTATTTTCAAGAGCTAGGGTTTAGTGTGGAATGCCATCAATAACGTGGCGTTTAATATACTTTAGGTAAACCGGTTGAAAATGCACCTTGGAGAACAAGGTATTCACACATGTGTGAGACTGTAAAAATTGTGTTAGCAGCTGTTAATACTGCTATTACACGAAATGTGGGAACAAATACCTTTCATTTTATAACATAAACGTGGCGTGAGAAATGATCATTTATTATCACCCCGAGAGAGGCAGGAAGTGGAGAGAGTTTGTGGCTTTATATTGTACTGTGTGATTTTCATATGTGCCTTTCATCTGTATATAATGAGGTTATATTCAATGTATTAAGCACATTTGCAGGCGATGTGTAGGGTAAACTTGATGAACATGAGTCTCTTTTCAGCTTATTATCTATGTACCTATAAGTTTTTATTACATATTACTACTGCTTTTAACCAAAATGGTTTGAACCAATAGAAGTCTATTCCCATGATAAGAATAAAAGTCTAATGCCTCAACCTCCTTCATACTCACTGATAGGTCAACCGCTAAAGTGTATTGTACTTCGGATAATTAAGAGCTGCTTTATCATAGACCAGTTAAAGCTGAACTCCAGGTATATTAGATGTAGCATCCTGATGTTTAGGCAGAGTTGCTATTAAAATGTAATTGCCAAGTGATAGTTGCCTTGGTCAATTGTTAGGCGGTCAATTGATTTCGCCCTAATTCTGGAATTGCTGCACTTCTCTCTTCTGTGGGTAGATGGCCGAGTATCTGGTGATATTAGATAAGACAAGGGCATTGTTAGGACAGATTAGGAATGAATGGGGTGTCTGAGCCAAATGGGCAGGGATTTTCTTGGGTCCCTTGGCCTGCTGATGCTTTCCCACATCCCTGGCTGGCGAGAAGTCTGCTCTGGTACTGGCCTATTTATTTGGGTGGAGTCAGGTGATCAGGGTTCTGTGCCACCTGGACAACTGTCTGGGTGGACGTGTGTCCTATTGCCCAGGGCTGCTATGCCAGAAACCTAAGGCCTATCCCGGGGACATCTGGCTGCTAGGCTATCTGAGAGCCTATCCAGAAGTAGTGCAAGGTTGGGACTGCGGGCTTGTAGTCCAACCCGAAGTAATTGGGAACCAGTCGTGGTCGGAGGTAGAGGGGAAGCTGTTGCCACTAAGGGACCATCCACCTTGCTACTAGAGACCATTGTGAGCAAACTGAGGCCAGTACCAGAGCAGAATTCTCGCCAGCTGGGGACAGTGAAGAAGTGGGAAAGCATCAGCAAGTGCCAAGTCAGGGACCCAGGGGGACAGCAGACGTGATGCTTGTGGAGTGCCAAGCCAGGGACCTGACGTGTCAGCAGGGGTGATGCTTGAGGAGTAATTGAGTACCAAGCCAGGGACCCAGGAATGAAGCGGGGGTGATGTTGGAGGAAGATACTAAGTGCTACAGTAAAAGAGCTCAGGAGATCTAGTGGCTAGTGGATCTGAAGTCTAGTGAGAGAGACTGGAAGCTTGTTGAGTGAAGACCCACAGTGAGTGAGTGTGGGGTAAAGAGAACTGTTCGTGTTGCAGATAGTTGAATACCTTTACCAATAGTAACAGCTACAAAATTGTTGCCATAGGAGACAGCGGTCCTACCTATACAGAAGTGGTGTCCGGCTGGAGGCCTTCACCTGTATAGCCATCTACCTATAGAAGTCTCGGAGTCTGCCAATTAACATTGCATCTACCTAAGGGTGTCCTGGCCCTAACCCTCTCTCCCACAGCTCTGTTTAAGAGACAATAAATCTCTTTGCATCCAAAAAGTGTCTGGCACCCACCATTTCATCTTGCATTACACCCATCATGCCTTGTAACCCACTCTACATTGAAGGATGTCAGCTGTCCCTAACTCTGGAGGTAACCATTAGGCCTCAGGGGCCCCAGGACTTTGCTACATATGTATTGCATATTACATTGGTCCAGCTTGGCAAAATATAAGTGTGCATTACTCATACCCGATAGAAAGTTAGGGAAGCTGGAAATCACTTTAGTAGGTGTGACTACTACATTGATAGCCTCGATCTTCTAAGTCAGCTCAGGTTCAGCGCGAGCAGCTGCTCCTCAGGGTCCTTGCTCAGCATTGCCGCCATTCATAGAAGACCTTGTATTTGTGAGGTAGAAACAATGGGTGGTGACATCATAGTCTCCACTTCATATTCAATAGTCAATAGTATGCAAGCTCTTGGAGGGGGTGATAAGGGATTATATACAAGATTTTAGTAATGAAAACAGTATCATTAGCAGTAATCAGCATGGATTCATGAAGAGTCGTTCTTGCCAAACCAATCTATTAACCTTCTATGAGGAGGTGAACTGCCATCTAGATAAAGGGAGGCCCGTAGATGTGGTGTATCTGGATTTTGTAAAGGCAATCGATACAGTTCCCCATAAACATTTACTGTACAAACTAAGGTCTGTCAGCATGGACCATAGGGTGAGTACATGGATTGAAAATTGGCTACAGGGGCGGGTTCAGAGGGTGGTGATAAATGGGGAGTACTCGGAATGGTCAGGGGTGGGGTAGTGGGTTCCCCCAGGGTTCTGTCCTGGGACCAATCCTATTTAATTTATTCATAAACGACCTGGAGGATGGGATAAACAGTTCAATCTCTGTATTTGCGGATTATACTAAGCTAAGCATGGCAATAATTTCTCCGCAGGATGTGGAAACCTTGCAAGAAGATCTGAACAAATTAATGGGGTGGGCAACTACATGGCAAATGAGGTTCAATGTAGAAAAATTTAAAATAATGCATTTGGGTTCCAAAAAATACAAATGCAATCTACTCGCTAGGGGGAGAACCTCTGCGGGAATCTAAGATGGAAAAAGGACCTGGGGGTCTTAGTAGATGATAGGCTCAGCAATGGCATGCAATGCCAGGTTTCTGCAAGCAAAGCCAACAGAATATTGCCATGCATTAAAGAGGGGATTAACTCCAGAGATAAAACGATAATTCTCCCACTCTACAAGACTCTGGTCCGACCGCACCTGGAGTATGCCATCCAATTTTGGGCTTCAGTTCTCAGGAAGAATGTGCTGCAACTGGATAGGGTCCAGAGAAGGGCGACAAAGCTAATTAAGGGACTGGAGGACCTTACTTATGAGGAAGGTTTACGAGCACTGAACTTATTCTCTCTGGAGAAGAGACGCTTGAGAGGGGATATGATTTTAATGTACAAATACCGTACTGGTGACCCCGCAATAGGGATAAAACTTTTTTGCGCAAGGAAACATAAAAAGACATGTGGCCTTTCACTAATATTAGAAGAAAAGAGGTTTAACCTTAAACTGCGTAGAGGGTTCTTTACGGTAAGAGCGGTAAGGATGTGGAATTCTCTTCCAGAAGCAGTGGTTTCAGCAGGGATCATAGATCATTTCAAAAAAACTATTAGATAGGCACCTAAAGGACCACAACATGCAGGGGTATACAATGTAATATTGACATAAAAGCACACACAGAGGTTGGACTTGATGGACTTGTGTCTTTTTTTAACCTCACCAACTATGTAACTATGTAATGAAACAATACAAGGCATTCTATGAATGGTGATTGTGCCAGGGAAGCATTCTCATAGAGTTCTAAAGGACCTTCTCCCAAATGTCTCCTGACCTAGTAGATCAGTGGTTCTCAACTCCTGTCCTCAGGACCCACTAACAGGCCAGGTTTTCAAGATAACTGAAATACATCACAGGTGATATAATGTGTTGCACAGTGATTGCAGTATTCTAGTCTGCATCTCCCCAAGGTAATACTACATATCTGGCCTGTTAGTGGGTCCTGAGGACAGGAGTTGAGAACCAATGTAGTAGATGCCTTAAAGCCAAGTACAACATGCCAGGGATAAATTCTATTGAGAAGATTTGCAGATGTCTATTGTTTCAAGATATAGGGGGCAAGTGGACCAATCAGATTAGGTTGGGGTGACAACCTTTAATCCTGTCTGGGGTAACAGTTGCTACCCCCAGAACACACTCAGAACATAAACAGAAAAGTCCCCATACACAGTTTGATCATTGGTGGTGATACTTTTGTCGAGGCTATAACAAGTAATGTTGGCTTTGGGTAGAGAGATACTTATGTGATATATTTTTGCATTTCTTTTCTTCCCAGGAACAGGGTTGCTTTGTAACTGAGGGTGGTGTCCCCCAAAGCTAGAGGAGTGGCACATCTTGAAGGTTTTTGAACAGTTGGACAATTTTTGGTTTATCATTCCCTAGAAGCAGCAAGGCAGGTGGCATTTATTTCTTTATTAGACAAGTAGAATACTCCTTTTGCAATTTTAATTGCTTAAACAGTTAAGCCCTGGTAATCTCCCGAACCGGAGTTAGCGGTTGGGGGTGATTCTTCCATAAAAGTTTTTGGCTTTCCAATCAAGCCATTGTAAATCTCAGAACAGCCAAAGCACCTTGTTTGTTATTAATTCATTTTTAGTCATCTTCCTAAAGTTGTGGCCAATAAATGTATCAATCCAACAAATAAATGAGTATTGCCGTATACACACGGGCGGACTTTTCGACCGGACTGGTCCGACAGACCGAATCCGGCGAACAATCGTACCGTGTGTGGGCTTCATCGGACCTGCAGCTGACTTTTTCGGTCAAAAATCTGACTGACTTTAGATTTGGAACATGTTTCAAATTTAACCGACGGACTCGAGTCCGGTCGAAAAATCCGCTTGTCTGTATGCTAGTCCGACGGACGAAAACCCACGCTAGGGCAGCTATTGGCTACCGGCTATCAACTTCCTTATTTTAGTCCAGTCGTACGTCATCACGTACAAATCCGTTGGACTTTGGTGTGATCGTGTGTAGGCAAGTCCGTTCGTTCAAAAGTCCGTCGGAAGTCCGTCAAAAGTCCGTCGAAAGTCCGACAGACCAGTCCGAACCAAAAGTCCGCCCGTGTGTACACGGCATAAGGCCTAGTTCACATGGGTGGCTAGGGGGTAGCAAATACAGGTGGTTGAACCACAAATTTTTTGGGGGGGAGGGTAGAAATTATGGAGTATGGTGGAAGAGATGACCACTGCTTTACTCATGTACTGCACATGCATGGGCTTTACAGCAAGAATAGGCATCAGAATGTAAAGAAAAAGTGGAGGTCATGGGCAGGACTGCAAGGTAATACTGTATACATCTGAGTATGGCAGACTAGATTAGAATAGGAGGGGGTGGAAAGGATAAATGTACTTTTTTGAAAATTGCACCTACCTTTTGAACTTACGTGCACTGCATTATCAATTCCTGTTGCCTTTTGATCTTAGGCATTAAAATAAAGCCACTGCACAAATGGTAGGGGCCATGACACCATGTCACAAATCAGGAGAAAGACTGTACAAGGGGTCTGAAGTTCACCATCTCATATCCTCAACCACCCCGGCTCAGTTTCTCTTACACTATACTTCCCTCTCCAGAAAAACCTACCTCAAATCTCTGGTGATGCATATGTTGAACACTGCCAAGCTCTGTGTACCATTACATAGGGGATTGCAACAAGCCCCAACCATCCTGGACTGATTCCTTAGACTCCATCAAAGAGCAGAGATGGAAGAAGTCCCACCCCTCTTCCCCCTGCTACCTTCCCCTAGCCCCCCTCTCCCCCTTATCCCCTTCCCCCACACCTTTTTTCCCTCTTTTCTTTTTACTTCTTCTTTGCCCCTTTACTTTAGCAGCCTGCATTTCTTTAACAGGTTAACCCGTGGCACCATGTGAATGGGTAGGGGTACGATGTACGTGATACCCATTCACTCATCGATTGCTAAGGACACGATGGCCGGCTTCCCGGCCCCCTCCTTAGCTACCAGCTATATACAGTGTGTTTACGTGTGTTTAAAGAGAAAAAAAAACATAAAACGCCAAATGCATGAAAACTGCGTGCAAAAACGCATAAAAAACTGAGGGTTTAAAAACGCGAAATGCACTGCAAAACGTGCCTGAAAAACGCATCAAGCGCAGCCGCATAGATGTGAACCTAGACTAAAACAGCACACGCACACTGACATCACAGTCTGCAATACCGCTAGTTACCACTAATGGGAGTCTCACCCACAATCTAGCTGGAGGGATACACACTGGCAGATTTAAATCTTGTATACAGTTTGAAGCACTCTTGTATACAGTTTGAAGGGCTGTGTCGCAGCTAGGTCACCTCCATCCTTGTTTCAGATCTGGATCTTCTTCCTAGTTGTAATGGAGATCAGGTGTGACCCCTGTGACCATTGGGGTAAGTAATCTCCTGAAGAACAAATAGTAGACAGATGAGTTATATTGGGGATGCGTCAGGTGAGCCGGATGTTAGTTTTTTGTTCTTCACAAGTAAGGATTCTAAGAAGCTTGTCTTCCAAACTGACCTCCTGCTCTTTGTTGAATTAAAGAGCCCCTGCTTGGGAGTTTGAAAAAGTCCAAAATAGTACCCTATAAAAAGAAAATAGCTCCATATTTACCTGTCCAGAATGACTGGGTGTGTAGCATAGCATGTCCCCTGCTGGCTTAAATGGTTCCTTCAGATATCCCCTACATCACTATTGTGTCTTGCATTGACCAGGGGTCAGCAGGAGGAACCACAGAGGCCAGTGGGGGGAACTGCTATTACCATAGTTACATAGTAGGTGAGGTTGAAAAAAGACACAAGTCCATCAAGTCCAACCTATGTGTGTGATTATATGTCAGTATTACCTTGTATATCCCTGTATGTTGTGGTCGTTCAGGTGCTTATCTAATAGTTTTTTTAAACTATCAATGCTCCCCGCTGAAACCACTGCCTGTGGAAGGGAATTCCACATCCTTGCCGCTGATACAGTAAAGAACCCTCTACGTAGTTTAAGGTTAAGCCTCTTTTCTTCTAATTTTAATGAGTGGCCACAAGTCTTGTTAAACTCCCTTCTGCAAAAAAGTTTTATCCCTATTGTGGGGTCACCAGTACGGTATTTGTAACTTGAAATCATATCCCCTCTCAAGCGTCTCTTCTCCAGAGAGAATAAGTTCAGTGCTCACAACCTTTCCTCATAACTAATATCCTCCAGCCCCTTTATTAGCTTTGTAGCCCTTCTTTGTACTCGCTCCATTTCCAGGACATCCTTCCTGAGGACTGGTGCCCAGAACTGGACAGCATTCTCTAGGTGCGGCCGGACCAGAGTCTTGTAGAGCGGGAGAATTATCATTTTATCTCTGGAGTTGATCCCCTTTTTAATGCATGCCAATATTCTTTTTGCTTTGTTAGCAGCAGCTTGGCACTGCATGTCATTGCTGAGCCTATCATCTACTAGGACCCCCAGGTCCTTTTCCATCCTAGATTCCCCCAGAGGTTCTCCCCCCAGTGTATAGATTGCATTCATATTTTTGCCACCCAAATGCATTATTTTACATTTTTCTACATTAAACCTCATTTGCCATGTAGCTGCCCACCCCATTAATTTGTTCAGATCTTCTTGCAAGGTTTCCACATCCTGCAGAGAAGTTATTGCCCTGCTTAGCTTAGTATCATCCGCAAGGAGATTGAACTGTTTACCCCACCCTCCAGGTTGTTTATGAACAAATTAAATAGAATTGGTCCCAGCACAGAACCCTGGGGGACCCCACTACCCACCCCTGACCATTCCAAGTACTCCCCTTTTATCACCACCCTCTGAACTCGCCCTTGTAGCCAGTTTTCAATCCATGTACTCACCCTATGGTCCATGCCAACAGACCTTATTTTGTACAGTAAACATTTATGGGGAACTGTGTCAAATGCTTTTGCAAAATCCAGATACACCACGTCTACGGGCCTTCCGTTATCTAGATGGTATCTCACCTCCTCATAGACGATTAATAGATTGGTTTGGCAAGATTCTTCAAGAATCCATGCTGATTATTGCAAATGATACTGTTTTTATTACAAAAATCTTGTATATATCCCTTATCATCCCCTCCAAGAGCTTGCATACTATTGATGTTAGGCTAACTGGTCTGTAATTTCCAGGGATGTATTTTGGGCCCTTTTTAAATATTGGTGCTACATTGGCTTTTCTCCAATCCACTGGTACCATTCCAGTCAGTAGACTGTCAGTAAAAATTAGGAACAATGGTCTGACAACTACTTGACTGAGTACCCTTGGGTGCAAGCCATTCGGTCCCGGTGGTTTATTAATGTTAAGTATCCCAAGTCTAATTCTAATTCTGTCCTCTGTTAGCCATGAGGGTGCTTCCTGCGATGTGTCATGAGGATAAACACTGCAGTTTTGGTTACTGAAGCCCCCCCCGATTCCCTCGTGAAGAATGAAGAGAAAAATAAATTCAATACCTTCGCTATCTCCCCCATCCTTTGTAAACAGATGTCTTTCCTCATTCCCTATGGGGCCAATATGGTCTGTCCTTCCTTTTTTACTGTTTACATACTTAAAGAATTTCTGGGGATTTTTTTTTGCTCTCCTCCGCTATGTGTATTTCGTGATCTATCTTAGCCGCCCTAATTGCACCCTTACATATCTTGTTTCATTCTTTATAAAGTCTGAATGCTGATGATGATCCCTCAACCTTGTATTTTTTGAAGGCCTTTTTCCTTTGCTTTTATATGCTTTTTTACATTGGAGTTAAGCTATCCAGGACTTTTGTTCACTCTTTTAAATTTATTACCCAATGGGATGCATTGGCTAATGTCCTTATTTAATATGCTCTTAAAGCGAACCCATCTCTTCTCTGTGTTCTTTGTTCCTAAGATTTTATCCCACTTTATGCCTTCTAGCAAGGTTCGTAGTTTAGGGAAGTTGGCTCTTTTGAAATTCAGTGTCTTTGTATTGCCCTTATGTTTCCTGTTTGTGTGATTTATCCTGAAGCCAATTGACCTGTGGTCGCTGTTTCCTAAATTGCCCTGTATTTCCTCATCCGTGATCAGGTCTGTATTGTTGGTAATCAGTAGATCTAGTAACGCTTTATTTCTAGTTGGTGCGACTACCATCTGACCCATGAAATTGTCCTGCAAGACATTTAGGAACTGGCGAGCCTTAGCCCGGTCTATGTCTGGATAATTAAAACCAAAACCATAGTAGGGTAACACTTATTTGCACATATTACATTACATTTCATCTTCTGTCATCTGTGAAGGTTAGCATCCTTTTTTGACAATGCCCTTATTTTAATCATTGTGGGGTAAATTTAGTGACGTTTTTTTTTTATATTATATTAAATAGCAAATAAATAAAATTTGCTGTCTCACTAAATACTAAATGTAAGGACCTTCTTTTTTCTTTATTAAATGGATTTTAGCACGAAACTCTTTTCATTAATAACTATTTTGCATTACTTCAGCTACCTAGTGCTTTTCTATGTGAGAAAGTACCCCTTACACACTTGGTTGATTTATAAAGAATTTGCATAGCCATACCGCAAGTGAAGGTGTATGTACGTTTGTTGTGTGGGAATGGGGCAAACAAATTTAATTAGGCTATAACCTGTGCTGTCTGAATGAAAATCATTGATTTAAAACTGAGAATATCACATTTCGCTTCTAGATGGAGCGTCCTATAATACGTAGCTCAATCTAGTGGCCAAATGCAATATTTTCCATTTAATATCAATGGTTTTCATTTGAACTGCACAGGATATGGCCTATTTACAATCAACCCCTTAACCTTTTCACACCTGAACATGTTACACCTAATCTTACTCTAAATTGTACCCCTTATGAAAAGGTAAAGCTAAAACTTTTTTCTTCATTTTGAATTGAGTAGATAATGGCTTTAACCCTGTTAGTTTTTTTTTTTTTTTTTGCCCTCTGTTTTCACACATGATTTTGAACCTTCATGATTGAAAGAACTGAAATCCAATAAATGAAAGGAGTGGGCCAGAGACAGTCAGCCTGGGGGGAAAAGCACTAGATGATGCTGGACGTCCTCCATCCATGAAATGAGACAGGCTCTTATCTAACTTACTGCAGATTCTAAAGCATATCGTGAGAAGCTCACAGTGTGCAGTGAAATCAAAGTAAGCAATTTCAGCATAGGAGAGGATCCTGTGCAACTGTGCAAGACTAAAGGAAAGGAGGTCAGCTTTATCCATTTACATGTCCCTGAGCACTCTTCCTCCCTCTATCTATTAGGGGTCTATTTACAAAACATTTGTTGAATGAATGTCACAAGCATTTATCCAGGCTGCACAAATTATAGTACTAGTATTTCCTACGATCTTTAGCGCAATCTAGTGACCAAAGGGCGCGATATTTCTCAGAGCTACCTCAATCAGAAAAAATACTTAATTTGGCCACTGGATGGAGCTGATGATAGTTACATAGTTACTTAGTCAGGTTGAAAAAAGACACAAGTCCATCTAGTTCAACCCAAAAAAAAACCATACAATCCCATATACACAATCTTATACTCACACACAGTTTATCCAGAGAAAGGCGAAAAATCCCAGTAAAGCATGATCCAATTTGCTACAGTAGGGTAAAAAATCCTTCCTGATCCCCTGACAGGCAATCGGATTTTCCCTGGATCAAATTTACCTATAAATGTTAGCATACTTGCCAACAGTCCCGATTTTCCTGGGACGATCCCGATAATTGGACCCTCATCCCGATCGGAGCTCATCCCGATCAAAATCCCGGGATTTTGCTTTTGTCCCGGGAATCAAGACTGTTTTTGACACCGCTGCAGGCTACGAAAACATGGCCGCGACTCAGATCCTAGATGGTCTCTTTCTCCATGTGTTCAGTGGAGAGGGGAGGGGCCTCTGATTCATGCAGCCAATCGGCTTCTCTCTTCAGTGTACAAGTAGACAATTCTCTTGTACACTGAAGCCGGTTAGCTGCACGGACCTGCAAATGGAGCTGCCGCCAACCCTCCCCCCCGTGTGTCTGGCGAGAGTACACACCTGATGTAAGGAGCGGAGGGACTCCACTGGGCACACTGATGTAAGTAGCGGAGGGACTCCGCTGGGCACACCTGATGTAAGGAGTGGAGAGACTCTGCTAGGCACACCTGATGTAAGGAGCAGAGGGACTCCACTAGACACCCCTGATGTAAGGAGTGAACAGACTCCGCTGGGCATACCCAATGTAAGGAGCAGAGGGACTCCGCTGGAGACACCTGATGTAAGGAGCAGAGGGACTCCGCTGGGGCACCTGATGTAAGGAGGGACTCTTCTGGGCACACCTGATGTAAGGAGTGGAGGGACTCCGCTGGGGGCACCTGATATAAGGACAGACTCTCCTGGGGCACCTGATGTAAGGACAGAATCTGATGGGGGCACCTGATGTAAGGAGGGACTCTGCTGGGAATGCCTGATGTAAGGAGCGGAGGGACTCCGCTGGGGACACCTGATGTAAGGAGGGACTCCGCTGGGAACACATGATGTAAGGAGCGGAGGGACTCCACGGGGGGGCACCTGATGTAATGAGGGACTCCACTGGACACACCTTATGTAAGGAGTGGAGGGACTCCGCTGGGCACACCTGATGTAAGGACAGACTCTGCTGGGGGCACCTGATGTAAGGACGGACTCTGCTGGGGGCACCTGATGTAAGGACGGACTTTGCTGGGGGCACCTGATATAAGGACAGACTCTGCTGGGGGCACCTGATGTAAGGACAGACTCTGCTGGGGGCACCTGATGTAAGGACGGACTCTGCTGGGGGCACCTGATGTAAGGACAGGCCCTGCTGGAAATGCCTGATGTAAGGAGGGAATCTGCTGGGAACACCTGATGGCATCTGGTGGCAGGTGACGTGGCAAGTTACATACTCAGGGCGCCCACAGATTCTGCATTATGGGGAGTTGAATGATTTCACTTTCTATTATTATGTAATAATAGAAATAATGTGCTTCAATCATCCTGACACCATAACAACCATGGTGCTGTGATGATTGAAGCACTAACACCAGGTGTTTGGAGTATCTTTATCTGCTGATTGTTAAACTTTCTGGAATACACATATTTATATTGTGGTGTAGGATCTGGGCCTGCTGTCCCTCCATCCCTCTTTCTTTCCTTCCTTCTCTCTCCTTCCCTCCCTCCCTATCTCTTTCTTTCTCTCCCTCCCTCTTTCTCCCTTTCTCCCTATCCATCCCTTGTTTATCTCAGACTCTAACCACACCCATTTGAGCCAAGACCATTTAGGCCACACCCAATATTACGTTTAAACCAGGCCCATTTTTGCTTTGCACACCACATTTTTATATGCCACGCCTACAAATTAATGCCCCGCCCCCTAATTATAATAAGACTCCAGGAGTCTATTCCACATTTTCACTGCTCTTGCTTTGAAGAAACCTTTCCTTATTTGGAGATTAAATCTTTTTTCCTCCAGACGTAAAGAGTGCCCCCTTGTCCTCTGTGATGACCTTAAAGTGAATAACTCAAAACCAAGTTCACTATATGGCCCCCTTATATAATTATACATGTTGATCATATCCCCCCTTAATCTCCTCTTCTCAAGAGAGAATAAATTCAGTTCTTCTAATCTTTCCTCGTAGCTGAGCTTCTCCATGCCTCTTATCAGTTTGGTTGCCCTTCTCTGCACTTTCATGATCATAGGCGATCAAAGTATTAGAGAAAACAGGGCCAATGATAAGGCAGTACTGCCAGCCCTCCTGTACCTGACCCGGGCCCCATCAGTTCAAAAGGGGGGCCTGTGCACCTGCTGAGCAGGAGGACCAGCTGTACTGCCTTATTGATAACTCTTGTGCCTCCGCCTGCAGCTCTTCAGGTTTCTCCTCCTTTTCTCCGTCCTGCTGTGCTGCAGAGGAATGGGTGTCTGCTCCCCACCCCCCTGCTGTCCTGGGCCCCCTGTATGCCCCCCCTCCCCTGCAGTGCTGCTGGCTTCCACCCTCTCCTCTCCCACCGGCAGCTGCTGTGGGCACACAACGGGTTATTTCAGGAAGGAGAGCTGGGGCCAGTAAATATGTCCTATTTACCGGCCCCTTCCCTCCCTGAATGAACACAGTAAGTGATTGGTACCGATCCATCCTGTGTCCATTCATCACTGAAGTATAGTAAACTGTGTTCAGTTTGTGAATGAATGGGAAGCCTCAGAGCTCTTCCCATTCATTCACTGGCCAGTGCAACTGAGGCTGCAAAGAAAGGGACTGATGAATCTCTGTCCTCATTCCCTTTCTCTGTCTTAAAAGTGAGACATCAGGGGTCTGTTTGGACCCTTGATATTTCAACAAAGAAAAAATAAATAAAATTCCTAACAAAATTTTTTTTTAATTAAAATTCTAAAAAATAATTTGATAGAAAATTAAGGATTTGTTCAAATGTGCTTTGCTCTATGAACTGCAGGCAGCATTTGAATCGCTCTTCAAAGAACATTTCACACCTTTAACCTAGCACTAGCACACTGCAGAGCATTGCTATTCACCTGAATGGTTCTTGTTCAATGGGGGGTATAATTTCTGCCACGGCTACGAAGCATAGCATCACGTCTGTGGAATTTTAGCGAACATTGAGAGAAGATTTGAGCAGTCTGGACGAATGTTTGTGACATTTGTCTAATTAGCACCGATATTTAAAAAAGGGCCAAGTACATCTCTGGGAATTACAGACCAGTTAGCCTAACATCAATAGTATGCAATCTCTTGGAGGGGATGATAAGGGACTATATAAAAGATTTTAGTAATAAGAACGGTATCATTAGCAGTAATTAGTATGGATTCATGAAGAATCGTTCTTGCCAAACCAATCTATTAACCTTCTATAAGGAGGTGAGTTGCCATCTAGCTAAAGGAAGGCCTGTAGATGTGGTGTATCTGGATTTTGCAAAAGCATTTGATACAGTTCCCCATAAACGTTTACTGTACAAATTAAGGTCCATTGGCATGGACCATAGGGTGAGTACATGGACTGAAAACTGGCTACAAGGGCGAGTTCAGAGGGTGGTAATAAATGGGTAGTACTCGGAATGGTCGGGGGTGGGAAGTGGGGTCCCCCAGGGTTCTGTCCTGGGACCAATCCTATTTAATTTATTCATAAACGACCTGGCAGATGGGATAAACAGTTCAATCTCTGTATTTGAGGACGATACTAAGCTAAGCAGGGCAATAACTTCTTTGCAGGATGTGGAAACCTTGCAAGAAGATCTGAACAAATCAATGGGGTGGGCAACTACATGGCAGATGAGGTTTAATGTAGAAAAATGTAAAATAATGCATTTGGGTGGCAAAAACATGAATGCAATCTATACACTGGGGGGAGAACCTCTGGGGGAATCTAGGATGGAAAAGGACCTGGGGGTCCTAGTAGATGATAGGCTCAGCAATTGCATGCAATTCCAAGCTGCTGCAAGCAAAGCCAACAGAATATTGGCATGCATAAAAAAGGGGATTAACTCCAGAGATAAAACGATAATTCTCCCTCTCTACAAGACTCTGGTCCTAGAGTATGCTGTCCAGTTCTGGGCTCCAGTTCTCAGGATGGATGTACTGGAACTGGAGAGAGTCCAGACAAGGGCAACAAAACTAATAAAGGGTCTGGAGGTTATTAGTTATGAGGAAAGGTTACAAGCACTGAACTTATTCTCTCTGGAGAAGAGAAGCTTGAGAGGGGATATGATTTCAATGTACAAATACCGTACTGGTGACTACACAATAGGAAAAAAAACTTTGCCACGTAAGCAATTTTAATAAGACACGCGGCCATTCACTAAAGTTAGACGAAAAGAGTTTTAATCTTAAACTACGTACAGGGTTCTTTACTGTAAGAGCGGTAAGGGTGTGGAATTCCCTTCCACAGGCAGTGGTTTCAGCAGGGCGAATTGATAATTTCAAAAAACAATTAGATAAGCACCCAAAAACAATATAGATATATATATATACACACACACACATTACATTGTCAAAAGTATTGGGGTGCCTGCCTTTACACGCACATGAATTTTAATGGCATCCCAGTCTTAGTCCGTAGGGTTCTATATTGAGTTGGCCCACCCTTTTCAGCTATAACAGCTTCAACTCTTCTGGGAAGGCTGTCCACAAGGTTTAGGAGTGTGTCTAGGGGAATGTTTGACCATTCTTCCAGGAGCTCATGTGTAAGGTCAGGCACTGATGTTGGGCAAGAAGGTCTGGCTCACAGTCTGTGCCCTAATTCATGGATGAGCGAGTTTGGGGTTGGAGGTACTTTACGGACCTCAACCTGACAGAACACCTTTGGGATGAAATAGATCAGAGACTGTGAGCCAGGCCTTCTAATCCAACATCAGTGCCTGATCTCACACAATGAAGAATGGTCAAACACTCCCATAGACACACTCCTAAACCTTGTGGACAGCCTTCCCAGAAGAGTTGAAGCTGTTATAGCTGAAAAGGGTGGGCCAACCCTTAAAGTTCATGTGTGTGTAAAGGCAGGCATCCCAATACATTTGGCAATATAGTGTGTATGTGTATATATGTATATATATATATATATATATATATATATATATATATATATATATATATATATACACACACACACATACTGTATGCGTTTGAGCTTTGGGGTGCACACCCTAATGCAAAAGGCTGCGCCAGGCCTATGGGTGACATACTGTACTGTATATCTAATGCCGCGTACACACGAGCAGACTTTACGGCAGACTCTGCCCGGCGAACGGGATTTCGTCTGACAATTCGATCGTGTGTGGGCTCCAGCGGACTTTGTTTTCTCAAAAGTTGGATGGACTGATGCCGCGTACACACGAGTGGACTTTACGGCAGACTTTGCCCGGCGGACTTTACAACGGACTTTCTGAATGAACGGACTTGCCTACACACAATCAACCAAAGTCCGTCAAATTCGTACGTAATGACGTACGACCGGACTAAAATAAGGAAGTTCATAGCCAGTAGCCAATAGCTGCCCTAGCGTGGCTTTTTGTCCGTCGAACTAGCATACAGACAAGCGGACTTTTCGACCGGACTCGAGTCCGTCGGATAGATTTGAAACATGTTTCAAATCTAAGTCCGTCCAACTTTTGAGAAAACAAAGTCCGCTGGAGCCCACACACCATCGAATTGTCCGACAAAATCCCGTCTGCCGGGCAAAATCTGCCGTAAAGTCTGCTCGTGTACGCGGCATGAGATTTGAAACATGTTTCAAATCTATCCAACGGACTCGAGTCCGGTCGAAAAGTCCGCTCGTCTGTATGCTAGTTCGACGGACAAAAAGCCACGCTAGGGCAGCTATTGGCTACTGGCTATGAACTTCCTTATTTTAGTCCGGTCGTATGTCATCACGTATGAATTCGACGGACTTTGGTTGATTGTGTGTAGGCAAGTCCGTTCATTCAGAAAGTTTGTCGTAAAGTCCGTCGAAAAGTTCGCCGGGCAAAGTCTTCCGTAAAGTCAGCTCGTGTGTACGCGGCATAGGAGGGGATATCCCCACACTTTCTTCTCACTTTCTGTTGTGTCTACAGGACAAAAGTTTAAAGGAAAGTCCCTCCAATAGCACAAACACAACAATAAAAAAAAACATATTTTTTCCATATTTTGAGAACACAACTGTATCTGCTCAGAAATATATTAGACTTTGATAAAACGAGATGGTTCAAGTCGGACGGCAGGAAACGCAGTATACACAGAAGTATTGTGAAGAATGTTTTTGGTTTACCGCCCCCTCGCTTTCCGTAAACAACACAAAATAAAGCAGGTCAGGTTTTGAGACCTGAGCTTCATCTCAGCTCTTCTGAAAAAAGAAAAAAAAAGTTCCCCATCTGAGTTCTCTTTCCTTTCGCCCTCCTACGCCTCTCTCCTCTGCTGTGTCACTGATGCGAAAACTCGGCTGCCCAAACACGCTTTCTCTTCCACTCTAAGAGGGATCGATGATCTTTCATATGTGGAAACAGTGCACAGCGGCATCACTGAGAGCTCTGAAAACCACAAGTTTCCTTGGCCGGTAGTAAACTCTCAGGCCCGCAATTAATACTTATAATTAATCAACCCCCACTCAACCTGGTGTAGACTGAGCTTCAGAGAAGATTGGAATGTAGTAAAAACATCTAGAAAGTGACCGCTTTGTCTCCGAGCAATCCTCTTATCTTTTTTCAGTGAGATAAAAACTGACACACAGAGAAATAGGAGTCCGTTCTCCCCCCTTGCTGTGAGTGACAGGTGATTTACATATCTCATGCACGAGCCTGAGAGAGGCATTCTGTGTACTTCCCATCCCCCCTCATTTCTTCTCCAGCTCTCCCAGGATTGGCTGCTCCACACCTCAGGATAATTGGACATGCTGAAGTCATGTGATGACCTTTCTGGGTTTTGACTTGATGTTAGTGATCATAGCAGAAGTTCAGTGTAAGAAATACACAGGAGAAAATGCATATTGACAAGGGGAGTGTAGAGGTGGGCGGGGAGTCTACTGACATCACGACTCCACCCACCGAGCTTCAGACAACAGACCCACCCACAGAATCTGCAGTTTTTGGGGCTCATAACAGACAGAGGGGAGACATGTGACAGGTAAGGATACATGCAGGAGGCATGTATATCCTTATAGATAACCACTATGGCAGTAGTTTTGAATGGATGATAGTGGGTTTACATCCATTTTAAAGCTTAGCTCTGGCTTTGTGATTACTTTAATGCCCTGTACACACGATCGGACATTCGGACGACAAAATTTTGGGCCAAACTTGTGTTGCATACACATGGTCGCACAAAGTTGTCGGAAAATCCGATCGTTCTGAATGCGATGACGTAAAACACGTACGTCGGGACTATAAATGGGGCAGTAGCCAATAGCTTTCGTCTCTTAATTTATTCTGAGCATGCGTGGCACTTTGTGCGTCGGATTTGTGTACACACGATCAGAATTTAACCGATCGGATTTTGTTGTCAGAAAATTTTATAGCAAGCTCTCAAACTTTGTGTGTCGGAAATTCAGAGTCAGATGGAGCCCACACACGATCGGAATTTCCGACAACACAATCCAATCGCACTTTTACCGTCGGAAAATCCGACCGTGTGTACAGGGCATATGGGTTTGTGTACACTTGCTTCAACTTTAACACACATTAAAACGACTACCTCTTTAACCACTTCAATATAGGGCACTTCTATCCTTCCTGCCCAGACCAATTTTCAGATTTCAGTGCTCTCGCACTTTGAATGCCAATTACTCAGTTATGCAACATTGTACCCAAACAACATTTTTTTCACACAGATAGAGCTTTCTTTTGGTGGTATTTAATCATCACTGGATTTTTTTGTTTTTTGCGAAAAAAGAGCGAAAATTTTGAAAAAACCCACTTTTTTTTAGTTTCTATGATAAAATTTTGCAAATAAGTAATTTTTGTTCATAAATTTTGGCCAAAATTTATACTGCTACACATCTTTGGTAAAAAATAACCCAAATAAATGTATATTATTTGGTCTTTCTGAAAGTTATAGAGTTTACAAGCTATGGTGCAAATAATTGAAAATTGATCACACCTGATGCACTGAGGGCCTAGCTCATCTCATGAGGCCCTGAAATGTCAGGACAGTGCAAATACCCCCCAAATGACCCCTTTTTGGAAAGTAGTCATTCCCAGGTATTCAGTAGGAGGCATGGTGAGTTTTTTGAAGTTGTAATTCTTTCCCCCAATTCTTGGGAAAATGAAGAAATTATTATTATTTTTTTTTTTTTTTACACAAAATTGTCATCAAGCAAGTTATTTCTCACACCGCATATGCATACTTCCAATTACACCCAAAAATACATTCTGCTACTCCTCCTGAGTATGGTGATACCACATGTGTGGGACTTTTTCACAGCCTGGCCACATATAGAGGCCCAACATGCAGGGTGCACCATCAGGCGTTCTAGCAGCATAAATTGCACATAAAATTTCCTAACGACCTATCACAATTTTGAAGGCCCTGGAGCACCAGGACAATTGAATTACCCCCAAAATGACCCCATTTTGGAAAGCAAACACCCAGAGGTATATTCTATGAGGCATAATGAGTCTTTTGAACAGTTCATTCTTTTCCAAAAGTCTTCGAAAACCTTGGAAAGATAATGAAAACGTATTTTGTTTTACAGAAAGTGGTCAATTTATCAGATATTTCTAACACATAGCATGTACATAGCAAAAATTACACCCCAAAATACATTCTGCTACTCGTCCTGAGTATGGCGATACCACATGTGTGAGACTTTTACACAGACTGGCCACATACAGAGGCCCAACATTGAAGTAGTACCTTCAGGTGTTCCAGGAACATAATTTAAACATCTAATTTAATTCCTTCCTATCACACTTTTGAAGGTCCTGGAGCACCAGGACAATGAAGTTACCCACGAAATGACCATATTTTGGAAAGCAAACACCTCAACGTATATTCTAAGAGGCATGAGCTGCAGATAAATACTCGGATATTCTGATGGACTGCATATAGATACTCAGGTACTCTGATGGGCTGGTGACAGGTACTCGGGTACTCAGAATGGCTGGTGACAGGTACTCGGGTACTCTGATGGGCTGGTGACAGGTACACGGGTACACTGATGCGATGGTGACAGGTACTCAGGTACTCTGATGGGCTGTTGACAGGTACTCAGGTACTCAGAATGGCTGGTGACAGGTACTCAGGTACTCTGATGGGCTGGTGACAGGTACTCGGGTACTCTAATGGGCTGATGACAGGTACTCAGGTACTCTGATGGGCTGGTGACAGGTACTCGGGTACTCACATGGGCTGGTGACAGGTACTCGGGTACTCTGATGGGCTGGTGTTCAGGTACTTGGGTACTCTGATGGGCTGGTGTCAGGTACTTGGGTACTCTGATGGGCTGGTGACAGGTACTCGGGTACTCTAAACAAAAGAACACCGCTCTAGGCAGACATCTCACAATGCATCCCACCTGCTGATGGAAACAGGTGCTGGCTCTGAATGTAGGAATTAATCGAAGAAAAGGCTGGACAGCCACACTCTGTTAACACCTTTATTGAAGACGGTTTAAAAATTCTTTTGGTACAAAGACATCAGAGGCACGGAATCAATGAAAAGCTGACATGTTTCACACTACTATGGGGTGCTTAGTCATAGTACTTTTTTGAATCTTTAATGAAGATTGGCAAATGCCCTGTGTGTCTTGAATTTCTATTTAAAGGGGCCCAGTAGAACTCCAGCTCAGTAGTGCCCCCATTCAGCAGATCCTCAGCTCATTAGTACCCCTGTTCACAAGATTCCCAGCTTATTAGTACCCTTGTTCAGCAGGTCCTCAGCTTATTCGTACCCTCATTCAGCAGATCCCTGCTCAGTAGTAGCCCCAGCTCTGCTGATATCCCACTTAGTAGTACCTCAAGCTTTGCTAATCACCTGCTTGGTACTAACCCCCGGCTCTGCTGATTCCCCAACTCAGTAGTAACCCCCAGCTCTTCTGGTTCCCCAACTCAGTAGTAATCCCCAGCTCCGCTGATCCTTTGGTTTGCTGATCCTCCAATCCTCACTCACCTCCCACTATATTGCTCCCATGCTGCTCACCACATGTGACATCTGCTAGTTTCTCCTGCCCCAGTCCCCCAGCTCTGCTGATCCTCTGACGTTCAGTCCTCTCTCTCCTGTCCCCACTCACCTTCTGCTATTGCGTTCCCATTTTGCACACCATGTGTACTATCTGCTAGTTGCCCCGCTCACCTTTCTGCTGCTCCACTTTGCACACCAGATCTGACTTCTGCCCCAGACACTCCTAGAATATATACACATGAACTAGAAGTGACTACTGATAATGTCTTTCTGTTTTGCTTGTTGGTTTCCCAGTGCATCCTGGGATATCTCATATCTGCAAAATTTCCAAAACAAAGCGAAGCTAACTGAATAAAAGCCCTTCAAGTGCTGTAAGAGAGCTTTGTTAAAGACTTATATGGAGGCTTTGGAGACGCTTTGAAGCACCAAAAAAGTGTCATGGGGCATAATTGTTGAAGTGAAGCAAAGCAAACACAACATGTGAACAGGACTGTAAGCTTAGCATTTTATTTATTAGCAGGCGCTTTGATTGGCATTCATAGTGCTTTAAAAAAAAGTGTGTTCAATGCCACATTTTGAAGCAATTGTAAAAGAGCCCCAAATGGATTAGCTGGAGCTAAGCTTTAACTGAAGAAGTCACTACAAAACGTCTTCAACATTAAGGAACAAGGCCAGTTTAGTGTGATCAACTATTACTAGATATGGTTTCAAACAAAAATTCCTTGTACTGAGGTTGTAGGACAGTTGTCATCTAACAAAAATAATTGTTACTGTAGCAAATACACCAAAACAGAAGGATTCCCATGCATCAAAAAAAAAAAAGATGATATGAGATGTAGCAAAGACATAGAAGCATAATAAGACAGCACTCAAACAGTATTAGTATTTACTAAGGCTTGTAGCCTAGACAGCGTCCAGGAAGAAATGCTTGACAAACAAAGAGATGGTGCAAAACTTGTAACAGCACAATCATAATGGATGTGCAGAAGAACAATAAATAGTACAGTGCAGTGGGTATTTTCCAGGATACAAAAAAATAGCAGTAGAAGTCCTGATACCTGATATGACAACTTAGGGACTTCATCCACATTTTGACACCTAGAGCAGCCTTTTATAACTTTTTTTCCTGCAGAGGAACCCCTAAAATAATTTTTACGTTTTAAAGAAAATCAGCTTAAATCGATTTATTGAATGTCAGTGGGAAGAATGCTGCTTACACTGGAGGCCAATGGGAGGAATGCTCCTTAAAATAGTGGCCAGTGTCAAGAAGGCTTCTTTTTTTGGTGATCAGTGGGAAGAATGCTCCTTACATTGCTGGTCAATAGGAAGAATACCCATTACAGTGGTAGTCAGTGGGAAGAATGCTCTTTACATTGATGGTCAATGGGAAGAATGCTTCTTCCATTGGTAGTCAGAAGGAAGAATTCTGCTTCCATAGGTGATCAGTGGGAAAAATGCTCCTTACATTGCTGGTCAATAGGAAGAATACCCCTTACACTGGTAGTCAGTGGGAAGAATGCTCCTTACATTGATGGTCAATGGGAAGAATGCTCCTTTCACTGGTAGTCAGAAGAAGGAAGAATTCTGCTTCCATAGGTGATCAGTGGGAAGAATGCTCTTTCCATAGGTGGTCAATAAGAAAAATACACCTTACATTGGTGGTCAATGGGAAGAATGCTCCTTTCATTGGTGGTCAGTGGGAAGAATGCTCCTTCCATTGGTGGTCAAAAGAAGAAAGAATTTGGCTTCCATAGATTATCAGTGGGAAGAATGCTCCTTACACAGGAGGACATTGGTAAGAATGCCCCTTCCTTTGGTGGTCAGTGGGAAGCATGCTCCTTACATTGGTGGTCAGTGGGAAGAATGCTCCTTACATTGATGGTCAATGGGAAGAATGCTCCTTTCACTGGTAGTCAGAAGAAGGAAAAATTCTGCTTCCATAGGTGATCAGTGGGAAGAATGCTCTTTCCATAGGTGGTCAATAAGAAAAATACACCTTACATTGGTGGTCAGTGGGAAGCATGCTCCTTACATTGGTGATCAGTGGGAAGAATGCTCCTTGCTTTGGTGGTCAATAGCAAGAATGAAACCCTTACAATGGTGTTCAGATTGCCCCCTTTACAGACAGCTAAAACGATCACTGATGTCTTGATGCTGGCTCTGCCAAGTGATGTTGGTCCCAGAACTACCACCAAATGAAAGATCAATCAGCCACAACTGAAGGAACATCTATCAACCATTGGAGGAGCCCTGGTTGAGAATGGCTAACCAAGTAACACCCAATCTTTTGCACAACATTCTCAGGCATGATTGTACGCACTGGAAAAATGTTATTATACCTTATTTCTTAGAACCAGAAGCATGCGGCTGCAATCTCCCCTAGTTATAATTGTAAAATGTCATTGACATCTGCTGGTCTACACTAATGTTAAGGAACCAGAAAGATGGGTTTCTGATCATGTGATCATGATGACAGCCAATCATGGCACCAATTCCTGTCAGTTCAGGGACCCAGAATGGTTTAAGCTTTCATAGTGCCAGCCGATTACAGTTTAATTTTACCATAAAACTACTGGCATTAGCTGTAAATGAGATTCACTCAGACAGAAGCAGTGAGAGCTGAAGCCAGCAGGATGCAGCCATCACAGGACAATACATTTTCCCTAAAAAATAAATGAATTCAAATATTTAAAAATAAATGCTTTAAGGCTCCATTCACACCCAGTGATTTGGAATTTCGGGAATTTTTATTGTAAAGTGCTGCACAAACTGTTGGTGCTATACAGTATAAACCTTGTTTAATGAAGGTTAGTCCACATATTGTCTAGAGATTTGGAGGTTTGGAGTGCCATCTAGTGGTCACATATTGGACGTGTCTGCTGGAAATACAACTAACAGGATACCTTTGGTATACTTCAATCTAAAGCAGAAAGCTACTTACTGATAGAGCTGACACCCCACTGGTATTAACCCTTTATATGTTTTTTGTTTTTGTTTTTAGCACACACAATAAAATGTTCATTTTTGGCCTGAAGATTAGTTAACCTCCCCCTCCAAATATTATATATATTTTCCAAAAGCAGAGACCCTGTAGAATAAAATAGTAACAGTTTCATATTTTTTTTGCAGGATATTTCCGCCATGGTTTATGAAATGTATAATTTCAGTAAAAAAATTTACTTGCATTAATTTCAGTGCACACAAACATGGTATATTGCCCATCTTCTGGTAAAATATAAAGTAAGGTTGCATTGAATAAATACCTCCTAAAGGCAGCCATACATGGATTGAACTGTATAGGAGTGGGGGTAAACATGAGAGGATTATAACTCCACAGAGGCACCGTCCCTGAAAATGCAAAATTCAAGCTAAAAGTGAAAGGAAACGGGACTTGGTGTTGCCTCGGGTGTGCTTCGGTTGGGTTGAAATAACAATCTATACCACAATTTTTAAAACAATGTAGAAAAACCTTTATTCACCATTTTGGATGGAAACCTTAAGAACAAATTACAGTTTGAAATAAAGTACAGTTTACTATTTCTTTTGGTCCAGGGTGTTCAGATCCTGATGTAGAGTGTCAAAAGTGTGGCCTACGCGTTTCGCGGGAACCCCGCTTCGTCAGGGCCTTTAAAGTAGCACAAAGAGCATATAAATATTAAAAATTATAAAAATAGTAAACCAGGAATATTAAAATAAATAAAATGCCCACCAGTAATATCCCAATACATCAGCCTCGAACTTTAACAAGAAACATATAGTTACACAGCATTGCTATTTTAGGTGTATATTTAATCTACTCTATTTTTTCGATTGGTCGTGCGTCTGTGAGACACAGCTGAACATCAGACAGAATGCTATTTAGCTATATGTTTCTTGTTAAAGCTCGAGGCTGATGGATTGGGATATTACTGGTGGACAATTAAAAATGCCCCTCAATGCTATAATGTTTCCATGATATATGAAAATATGCTGTATATGCAATGTCAATGTTTATTAAATATTGTTTCAAAGTGTTATTGGTAAAATATTCCTGGTTTACTATTTTTTCATTTTTAATATTTATATGCTCTTTGTGCTACTTTAAAGGCCCTGATGAAGCGGGGTTCCCGCGAAACGCGTAGGCCACACTTTTGACACTCTACACCAGGATCTGCACACCCTGGACCAAAAAAAACAGTAAACTGTACTTTATTTCAGACTGTTCTTAAAGTGGAGTTCCACCCACTTTTACAACTCTTCAGCATGTAAACTGTGCACTGTAAACGAATTGGATATTTAAAAAAAAATTCTCAGCACCCACTGTATATCTGCTGTATTCATTTTTCACTTCCTCCTCCCTGGCCGTGGCCCATCGCATCATTTCCTGTTTGCAATGCCTTCTGGGAAGGGGCGGCAACTTCCTCTGACACTACCGTTGCTATGGAAACCTGACCTGAAACCTATTACACTGCTTGTGCTGCACTGAGCATGTGCGAGATCTGCAAGGATGAGATCCAGGAAGAAATACAGTCTGGCTTCAGATGCCCACACTTAAGATGGCCTCGGCCTGCTGTAAGTTTATAAAATAACAAACTACTGCTATAAAATAACACAACAGACCTTAGTTTACAGATTAACTTTACTAGAATACATTAAGCCTGTGTATTATAGGGGTATTTTTATTTACAAAGTATAATTTCGGCCGGTACACCACTTCAAGGTTTCCATCCAAGGATGGTGAATAAAAGTTTTTCTACATTGTTTTAAAATTTGTGGTATAGATTGATATTTCAACCACACCGAGGCACACTCAAAGTCCCATTCCCTTTCACTTTTAGCTTGAATTTTGCATACATGGATCGAAGTTTGGCTGGTTCAGCAGGGACTGGCCAAACTTTGATCCATGCATGGGCAGCAGGGCCGCCGACAGGGAGGTACCAAAGGGCCTACTGTAAGGGGCCCATGCATACAGGGGAGCCCAGACAGTAGGGGGATCGGTGCGGCAGGACGGGAGGACAATTACAGAACTATACACTGTGTCTCTCCTTCCAGCAGCTGAAACCCTGTTCCTACCCTTCTCTCTGGCTTTCAGCTGCTGGAGGGGGAGACACAAACCCAGTGCATCATTCGATAATTGTCCTCCCTTCCTGTCAAACCGATCCCCCTCCCTGTGCTGCCCACATCTGATTCCCACCCTGTATACCCAGGCCCCCCTCATCCCTCCTGCAGCGCTGCCAGCTTCCCTCTCCTGCTGGCTGCTGCAGCTACACAGGGGGACGAAGAGTGGGGGATGGGGGCCAATAAATGTGTAATTTACCGGCCTCTTCCTTTTCTGAATTGGACACAGTGAGCAATTGGTACCAATCGCTCCTGTGTCCATTCAAAACTGAATATTACTCTGCTTCAGTTTATGAATGAACAGGAGCCTCTGCCTCCTGTTCATTCATCTTCAGTGCAACTGAGGCTACAGAGAAAGAAATTGAAGAATCCGTGTCCTCAATTCCTTTCTCTGTCTCTAAGGTGACATCTCACTAAAGGCCCCCCCAACCGGGTTGTAAAAAAAAAAAATGTATAAAATAAATTTAATTTATTAAAAAAAAATAGTAAAAAATTATTTTGAAAAGTTGTAAAAAATTAAGAGCTCATTCACACGGGTTTTCTGGCCCATACAGTGCGAATGAGCGGTTTGTTTGTGCGGCTGGAGCCACCCGTTATTCTATGAGGATGCAGTGGTTGTATGAAAACAGGAAAATAGCCACAGGTCCCAATATGTTAAGTGTGCAGGTGTGGGTGAGTGGCCCCAAATGCACACTGTCTGTGTTGAGGGGTCGTACACCTGCATCCACACGCCTATCAAATTTGGACCAGCAGATGCGTGCATACAGCTGCTGCATCCCCATAGCATAACACAGGCTGCCTGCACACAGCAATGGCCACACTGTACAGGACCCCATTAAAACACACTTTATTTATTAACTCAATGCAGATTTAGCAGAAATTTTGTACGTTATGGTCATGTTAGGTTTGTGTTCAGTAATATTGATTTTCGTGTATTTTTGGTGAAAATATTGTTTTGATCTTTTTTTTGGGAGGGGCTGTCAGGTAGGCTATACAGGGCCCCATGATTTCTAACAACAACAGCCCTCATGAGCAGGCTGTTTGTGCAGAAGTTGATCTACAACTACAAGCAGCCTGTTGAGCTAAAGCCAGCAGCACTGAATCAATGTATTCTGGCTGCGAGGAATGCTCTCCACTGTCAGAATACAATGACTCAGCGGGAAGGATTCCTCCATCCACAGGTCTTTTTTTTTTTGAATAATGTATGGCCTGCCTAAAGGCCCGTACACACGTTAAGAAAAATCGGAAGTAAAATTTCGTATGACGAACGATCTGTCGATTTTCTGATCGCTAGTGTAGTGCTTTCGACAGCTGATTCCGACTTTTTGGACGACAAAAGCTGAAGGTGCAGGCTATAAAATTTTGATTGTACGTGAACAGAATGTCCTATTTTTGTTTAATTAGCACCATTTTCGTCTGAAAAAAAATCGTAAGAGCAAGACTACGCATGTTCGGAAACGAAAGAATACATACAAAACAATTCAACACATGACGTCACTTCTGAAGTTGTATTCAGTTGTACGAAAAATTTTACATGTTGAGTAACCTCTTCACTTTCGATATGAGACTAGCATGCAACAAAAATGGACGAATATTCGTCCGATAATCTGATCATGTGTACGAGGATTAAGGCTTAGCTCCTCTTGCACGATTTGGCAAACTGGGCAGTAAGCGCTTTCTATTGAATTCTGTCAGCTGTGGCCGATTCAGCCCCATCCAGTGGGGCTTCGATGGCCTTCAGGACTGTTTTAACCTCTTATGCAAATGTGTGGCAGCGAAGAGGGTCCTTTTTAGGGCCTAGTCCATACTAATGATTGGGAGCCAGTGGGACCGGCTCCCAATTGTGGCCACTGTGACAGCCAATCACAGAGGTCACATAATTAACTAATCTTTCCTGTCCCCTGGGCGCACAGACACCTCCCGCTAGGGCTGGGTGGGAAGGGGTTAGGCATGTTCTTGCAAGATTTGGGGTACTCAGCATTTCCAAGGGTCCTCTTCCTAGGATGGGGCACCACCCTTGCCTTGGCATGGGAAGAAGACAAGGGTAAGGTCAGTATAATTAATAACTTTTTTTTTCATTTTACTGCAGAATTTTGGAATGGAGGGGTTGAGTATTGAGTTCTACTTAAATGGCATCACTAATGACATGTACACACGGGCGGACTTTTCGGCATCAAAGGTCGGACGGTCTTTCCGAAGAACTTTCGACGGACTTTTAACAGACTTCCGATGGACTTTCAAAGGAATGGACTTGGCTACACACGATCACATCAAAGTCCGAAGGATTCGTACATGATGACGTACGACCGGACTAAAATAAGGAAGTCCATAGCCAGTAGCCAATAACTGCCCTAGCATCGGTTTTCATCCGTCGGACTAGCATACAGATGAGCGGATTTTTTTACCGGACTCTTATCCGTCGGAAAGATTTGAAACATGTTTCAAATCTAAAGTCCATCTGATTTTCGACCGAAAAGGTCCGTCGGAAGTCCGATGAAGCCCACACGCGGTCGGATTGTCCGACGGATTTATTCCATTGGACCAGTCTGGTCGAAAAGTCCGCCCGTGTGTACATGGCATTAGGGGAATCTCAAGCCCATTTACTCTTCTGCATTAGAATCATCTTATAAATCTATTGCCGCTATTAAAGTGTTAACTAATATGAAGAAACCATTTAATCCCAGCTTATTTACCTGGTAGGAGGAAAAGACACAAGACAGAGCATTTATACAGCTTCACGTAGAGCCGTGCCAGAGAAGATCACTCAGTTAGTTGTCTCGTATTGCTGCACGAGTCATGGCTAAGGTATTAAATATAGCTTGTTAACTGCTATACCAAAAAACCCCACCCTTCCAGTAATAACCACACCACAACAAAGTTAGAGTTAAATTGGCATAGCAGCTTTTTTATTAAGCAAAATATAAATAACAAATAATGAACAGATCAATAACAAAAAAAGCAGAACAGACAGTTTATTAAAGAAACGAGCCACAAGGTCCTAATAGGCATAAAAACCAAGACAATACCTGCTTGTCACTTCTCAGGCCTCCAACCGCAAAACCACCGACTCGGAGACAACTCGCAGGCTCACATACACCAACTGGGACCCATACCTGAGACAGGTCCCTACACCATACCTTTTTTGTGCCCATATGACCCTAAAAGGACCTTGCACCCCACCAATCGCCACATCTGGCTCTACAGAACACCCGATTCTCCAACCCGAAATACCCACCAATTGCAGGGCGGGAAGGTGGGAAGTTGTTCCACGCTTGTTGCTGACTGAAGACCCTCCCCATCCGGTCTCCTAACCACTTCCACCAAAGCTCCCCCCAGCCAAAACCATGCCCCAATCAGCCAACTCTAAGCCTATCCTAACCCCTGTCATGCCGGCCCTTTGTCTAGTGCCTTTTGGCTCTACTCCAGGCCTCTCTAGTGTAATAGAATACATACTTTCTACCCAGGACTGACACTATATAATATGTATATGTAGCACTACCCCCATAGGAGTCACTGATGTCCAGGTCCCCACTGCTGCACAGCCAGTCACACAATATTTCCTGCATTCACTCAAACGCAGTAAACAGTACTTAGCTTGTTTTTGTTGTTTTATTAGGGCATGATAACTTAGATGGTGTAGGGAATTTATGGGATGCCCAACTTGAAAATGTTCAGAACACAGAACAGGCGACAACGTCCTTCCTATTTACTGTACAAAGAGATCCTCTTCTTCCTGCCTCCTGCACAAACTTGGTTCACAGCACCTGATGATCACTCCAGTGGGAATCAACAGTCTCTTGTTAATTCAGCAGCAGCCCATTACAGACCAGGAACCTCCTACCCTTTTGTAAAAAATTGAGAACATTGTGGAGTGAACAGTGTCACCTTCTGCCTTCCTGTAGACACTGAGCCTAGTTCCACCACTGCAGAAGTCTACCAGCCCACCTGGCTGCTTGCTTCCCCCAGTCCTCCTGACTGGCACACTTCCCCCCCCAGTCCCCCTGACTGGCACACTTCCCCCCAGTCCCCCTGACTGGCACACTTCCCCCCCAGTCCCCCTGACTGGCACACTTCCCCCCCAGTCCTCCTGACTGGCACACTTCCCCCCCAGTCCCCCTGACTGGCACACTTCCCCCCCAGTCCTCCTGACTGGCACACTTCCCCCCCAGTCCTCCTGACTGGCACACTTCCCCCCCAGTCCTCCTGACTGGCACGCTTCCCCCCCAGTCCCCCTGACTGGCACACTTCCCCCCCAGTCCTCCTGACTGGCACACTTCCCCCCCAGTCCTCCTGACTGGCACACTTCCCCCCCAGTCCTCTTGACTGGCACACTTCCCCCCCAGTCCCCCTGACTGGCACACTTCCCCCCCAGTCCTCCTGACTGGCACACTTCCCCCCCAGTCCTCCTGACTGGCACACTTCCCCCCCAGTCCCCCTGACTGGCACACTTCCCCGCCAGTCCTCCTGACTGGCACACTTCCCCCCCCCCAGTCCCCCTGACTGGCACACATACATGGGGACTTCCCAGGGCAAGGCTGAAGACTTAACCACTTAAAGACCAGCCTCGTTTTGTATTTTAGGTGTTTACATGTTTAAAACAGGGTTTTTTTGCTAGAAAATTACTTAGAACCCCCAAACATTATATATTGTTTTTTTTCTAACACCCTAGAGAATAAAATGGCAGTCAATGCAATACTTTTTTTCGCACCGTATTTGTGCAGAGGTCTTATAAGCGCACTTTTTTTGGAAAAATTTCACTTTTTCTGAATAAAAAAATAAGACAACAGTAAAGTTAGCCCAATTTTTTTTTATATTGTAAAATATAATGTTACGCCAAGTAAATTGATACCCAACATGTCACGCTTCAAAATTGCGCCCGCTCGTGGAATGGCATAAAATTTTTACCATTAAAAATCTCCATACGGCGATGTTTAAAAAATTCTACAGGTTGCATGTTTTGAGTTACAGAGGAGGTCTAGGGCTAGAATTATTGCTCTCACTCTACCGATCGCTGCGATACCTCACATGTGTGGTTTGACCACCGTTTTCATATGTGGGCGCTACTCACATATGCGTTCGCTTCTGCGCACAAGCTCGTCGGGACGGGGCGCTTTAAAAAAATTTTTTTTTTCTTATTTATTTTTATTTATTTTATTTATTTTTTTCACTGTTTTTTTTTTTTTTTTTAAATTTGGATCACTTTTATTCCTATTACAAGGAATGTAAACATCCCTTGTAATAGAAAAAAACATGACAGGTCCTCTTAAATATGAGATCTGGGGTCAAAAAGTCCTCAGATATCATATTTGGACTTAAATGCAAAAAAAAAAAAAAAAAATTGTCATTTGAAAAAAATGACAACAAAAAAATATGCCTTTAAGACATACGGGCGGAGCTGACGTTATGACGTCGCTTTCGCCCTCCTATGGTATGGAGACGGGTGGGGGCCATCTTCCCCTCACTCGTCTCCATACCACAGACGTGAAAGGTCCCGATCGCCTCCGCCGCTACCAACGACTCCAGTAAGCGGCGGAGGGTGTGGGAGAGCGGCGGGAGGGGGGTGGCACCTCTCCTGCCGTCGATAACGGTGATCTCGCGGCAAATCCGCCGCATAGACCACCATTATCGTAAACAGAACCGCCGGCCCTAAAGATGGATACCTCGGTTGTGGCAGCAGCTGCTGCCGTTACCGAGATATCCACCTTTAAACTAATGATGTATATATATATACAGTGGCCGGACGGTATGCAACAAATATAGACACAAGGGAATCCTGCCTATAATCAAAAAGTAGCGCTCACCGCATGAATCGCGGGGGGGTGTTATCAAAATAACTAGCAAAGGATAAGAAAAATAACCAACAGAATGATGAAAAACACACACTCTAAAGAGTTATACTACTGCTTATTTGCTGAAAAAAGAGCAGAATACAAATAACCCTCCCTCAGGTGCCACTTCCCCTGATCTCCCTGTCAAAATCAACGGCTCAACTATCAACCCATCTCCCCACGCCAAGGTCCTAGGTGTAATCCTGGACTCTGAACTAACCTTTCGACCCCACATTCTATCACTATCCAAAGCTTGCCGCCTCTGTCTTCGCAACATCTCCAAGATACGCCCCTTCCTAACCAATGACACCACAAAGCTTCTAATCCACTCCCTGGTCATCTCCCGCCTTGACTACTGCAACTCCCTCCTCATTGGTTTACCTCTAAATAGGCTATCCCCACTTCAGTCCATCATGAACGCTGCGGCCAGGCTCATCCACCACACAAACCGCTCAGCGTCTGCTACACCCCTCTGCCAATCCCTCCATTGGCTGCCACTCAGTCACCGAATTAAATTCAAGATACTAACTATAACTTACAAAGCCATCCACAACCTGGCCCCTAGCTACATCTCTAACCTAGTCACAAAATACCAACCTAATCGTTCTCTTCGCTCCTCCCAAGACCTCCTGCTCTCAAACTCCCTTGTCACCTCATCCCATGCTCGCCTTCAGGACTTCTCCAGAGCCTCCCCCATCCTCTGGAATGCTCTTCCCCAATCCGTCCGATTTTCTCCTACCTTATCCACTTTCAGACGATCCCTGAAAACTCATCTCTTCAGAGAAGCCTATCTGGCCCCCACCTAACAACTGTACATTTATCTTCTCAATCAGCCCATCACCCACAGTTATTACCTCTTGTATCTCTTGACCTTCCCTCTTAGATTGTAAGCTCTAAGGAGCAGGGCCCTCTGATTCCTACTGTATCAAATTGTATTGTATTTGTACTTTCTACCCTCAAGTTGTAAAGCGCTACGTAAACTGTTGGCGCTATATAAATATTGTATAATAATAATAATAATAATAATAACTCCAATACTAAATTCCCTAAATCCCTAATAAAATCCCTAAATAGGGTAGACTACTAATGGTACAACCAAATCCCCAAAGATTAAATAGGTGATTCAAAAATGTATCTCTAAAGATAATGAAGGAGATAAATACAGTGGGTTGATCCCTCCCTCCCCCAATATAATACACCCCCTATAAGCACCTAAAAATACCCTAAGCCACCGAAAGGCTGAGCTGGATGATTATTGAAGAGAACGGTGTGATTCCATAACCACGGAAATGTTTCACACTGTTTCACTTTTGAAATAATACAGTCACAGTGACCAGAGATAAAGGATGAAGTCCGACCACAATAGGTCACACAGTCAGTCAGGGATGGAATATTCATAGAAAGAGGGTAAAACTGGGACAATGGATAGTCCAGAAATTGAAAAAATGAGGGAGAGAAAAATATTCTCCTCACAGAGAAAAAAAAAAAATATATATATATATATATATATATATATATATATATATATATTATTGTATCCTCAAGTGTGTAGAAAGTCCTGCTGTATGATCTTAATAAATGAAAAATATGTGGTTAAACAATGACAGACACTGATTGAAGATGGATGGATCATTAAGCACTTCAGTCCCAACCTTGTCAGGTATATAACACAAGTAAGAACGATCTCACAGGCACCGTCAGTGTAACCAAATGACAGGGCTAGAGTGATTGAAATTACATTAAAAAAAAAAATGATACAAAAGAAGTCCATTCATATTTCCAAACACTTGATGAGGGCAAGCAGATCCAATGGAGGAAGAGCAAGCATCCAAAATTCATCCACCCTCACCCAAAGGGGAAAGAGAAGGGAAGAGGGAGATGTGAAGAGGGTCCCCGGATTGATGGTGAATCCAGATAACGATAAGACTATGCTCTTACCAGAAACGGTGGACCTCCTGAAGAGCAAGGTCTTACTCGCAGGCAGATAGAGCCCTCTGCAGGGACAAATGGACCTCCAGTATGGCTGTGTCTTTAAACGTCCGTGGCGTTCCAGTGGCAAGCAGACCCAAAATCCCAATCTGAAAGGAACACTCATTGGTCGGGAAGTCCGTGAGTGTAAAAATCAAAAGGACTCCAATCTGTTGGTCTGTATGTGATAAGCATAGATCCTCCAGCTAATGATCGTTCATCTGTGGTGAAAATAGTGATTCCTCATCCAGAGTAGGTTGTCAATATAAATCAGGCTGTTTGGTGAGCCAAAAAAATGATTAAAAGCAGAATTAAAAACAGATGCATCCCGTCCATCAAAACACAGTGAATAGTGTAATAATTTAATGCCGTATACACACGGGCGGACTTTTCGGCAACAAAGGTCCGACAGTCTTTCCGACGGACTTTCGATGGACTTTTGACGGACTTCTGGTGGACTTTCGAACGGACTTGCCTACACACCAAAGTCTGACGGATTCGTACGTGATGACGTACGACCGGACTAAAATAAGGAAGTTGATAGCCAGTAGCCAATAGCTGCTCTAGTGTCAGTTTTCATCCGTCGGACTAGCATACAGACGAGCAGATTTTTTTGACTGGACTTTGAAACATGTTCAGATTTTCGACCAAAAAAGTCCGCTGCAGGTCCGATGGAGCCCACACACGGTCGGATTGCCCGCTGGATTCGGTCCGTCGGACCAGTCCGGTCGAAAAGTCCACCCGTGTGTACACGGCATAAGTGTTTTAAAAGTTTCATGTGCCGGAGTGCTGCCCTACAAACATAAATATAAATGCACATTAAACAGATACATATAGAACAGTCCGTCAGAAACCAACGGTAACTGAAATAATATTAACATCATAATCAATAGAGCATGGGAAACGACAGCCCTCAAATCAACGTCAAATAGATCAACATCAACATTCCCAGTTATAGTGCCATATTCATCTTGAAACTGAACCCGGTTACTCTATATAATAACCTAGCGTCACACTAGTAGAAGGAGCAAAGAAAGACTGACAGGAAAGGATACAGCAAAGACAGTTGCAAATGTGTATCCATTAAGTTGAAACAACAGCCACCTTCGCGCTGCACGTTCCCACTGGTCCCCACTGACTCCTGGGACCCGTGTGTCTTCCAGAAGACAGAGGGACGGGAAGTGGCGTAGATACCCGCGGGTGGCTTGGATATCTATGCCCGGAAGTGGGAGCAAAATACCTGTATTAGACAGGTATCTGCTCCCCCCTCCCCCCTGAAAGGTGCCAAATGTGACACCGGAGGGGGGGAGGAATCCGAAAAGCTGAAGTTCCATTTTTGAGTGGAACTCCGCTTTAAGAAATCCTGAAGGTGGTGATTGGTTTTCGGGGCCCCGTACGCGGCTAGGCTCCCAAAAAGTCTCACACATGAGGTATCCCCGTACTCAGGAGAAGCAGCAGAATGTATTTTGGGGTGTAATTTCACATATAACCATGGCATATGTGAGCAATATATCATTTAGTGACAACTTTGTGTAATTTTTTTTTTTCTTTTATTGTCATTTTTCAATCACTTGTGACAAAAAAAATAAAATATTCAATGGGCTCAACATGCCTCTCAGCGATTTCCTTGGGGTGTCTACTTTTCAAAATGGGGTAATCTGGGGGGGGAGGGGGGGATGAGATACGCAATCATAAACTAAAAGCTGGGTAAATTCCAGAAAATGTACCGCAGTTTGTAGACGCTATAACTTTTGCGCAAACCAATAAATATACGCTTATTGACATTTTTTTTTACCAAAGACATGTGGCTGAATACATTTTGGCCTAAATGTATGACTAAAATTGAGTTTATTAAAAAAATGTTATAACAAAAAATAGAAAATATCGTTTATATCCGTTTATATCGCAAAAAATTAAAATCGCAATCAAATCAGGCAATCAAATAACATTAAAAAAAAGTTCTATTTGTGGGGAAGAAAAGGACGCAAATTTAGTTTGGGTACAACATTGCATGACCACGCAATTACCAGTTAAAGCAGCGCAGTGCCAAATTGTAAAAAGTGCCACGGTCATTGAGCTGCCAAATCCTCCGGGGCTGAAGTGGTTAAAGCCTACTTTAGTAGAATCTACCGTCCCCTCCTCCCCTTGGCATTTATTCACTTTCACTTTCAAATAATGGGAAATCTGATATCTGTTCTGGGCTATCAAACGGAGTAAACATTGCCTTACAAACAATGTGCAGAGATCAGACGTCAATTTTTTGGACCAATTCAGAAACTGACAAATATGTTGTTTTTTTTTTTTTAACCAGCTGCCCTTTGGAAGGTTTTTTTTGCCATTCAGCACTGCGCTACTGTAACTGACAATTGCGCGGTCATGCAACGCTGTACCTAAATGAAATTTACATCATTTTTTTCACACAAAAAGATCTTTCTTTTGCTGGTATTTGATCACCACTGTTTTTCTTTTATTTTTTATTATATAAACAAAAAAAGACCAAAACATGTCTTTGGTAAAAAAAGAAAAACAAAACCCAATAAGTGCCGGTTCACACTAGACGCGGCACGACTTGCAGGTCGCCTCACCGAGGCGACCTGCACACGACTGCCGGGGCGACTTGCAAGACGACTTCTGTATAGAAGTCTATGCAAGTCGCCCCCAAAGTAGTACAGGAACCTTTCTTCTAAGTCGGAGCGACTTGCGTCGCTCCGATTAGAACGGTTCCATTGTACAGAACGGGAGGCGACTTGTAAGGCGGCTAGGTCGCCTGACAAGTCGCCCCCGTGTGAACCGGCCCTAAGTGTATATTATTTAGTTTTCGTGTCTACAACAGTGTTTCTCAAACATTTTTGTCCTGTGGCCCACCAAAAAGATCTACACCTGATAAGATTTAAAAAAAATTTCGTCAACCAGTCATGTTGCGGAATCGGAGGAGATAACGTGTTATTTAATAATAGCCTTGGAGTTACTGCTTTGATATTATTTTTTTGGCTGAATAATGATTTGATTTGGTATATTTTCTATATTTTTGGATGCATACAATGCACTTTTTGGTTAAGTTCTATTGGCAGATAGCATGTCTAATTTTATTTGTTTTCTTTTTTTAATGCACAATAAAAAAATTGTGTAGAATAATACCTGGCTATGTGTTTTACTTCAAATGACATTTTGGGAATAGACAGTTACATTTTAAAAAATACAATGTAAAATTGACAAGGGACACCAACATAGTTGTATCTTTGATCTTATAAACTACGGGATAATAATGGTGTTGTAGTAACTTACACAAATAAAAAAACAAAAAAACATAATATTATTCTTGATATCACTAGAAAAAAAAGCCTTTGAAAATTTGTTTGCAATAATTCCATCAGTATCACCAGCAAAGCAGCTTCATTATTATTCCATTAAAGAAGAAGAGAATTGTGCGCTGCATTTGGAGATTTCATAATTTGCCGCGTCACGAATGTTAATTCTCCATTATGAACGCTAGTTTACAAGACCGACCGCTTCCGCATTGTCCTTGCTTCCGAGCATGCGTGTTTGTACTTTGGACTTTTGTCTGACGGACTTGTGTACGCACGATCGGAAAATGTGACAACAGACATTTGTCCGCGGAAAATTTGAAAACCTTCTAGCCAACATTTGTTGGCGTAAAGTCCGAAAACAAATGTCCGATGGAGCGTACACACGGTCGGATTTACCGACAACAGCCTGTCATCGAATATTTCCCGTCGGAAAGTCCGATCGCGTGTACGGAGCTTTAGGCTGCATTCACACCTGAGTTTTTTCAGCTCTTAAAATGCTCGTAAAAACGCCCCCCAAAAAAAAATACGCCTGAAAAATGCCCAACAAGCAAAATCCCATTCATTTCAATGGCACCTGTTCACATCTGAGCGTTTTGTCACCTAAGGCAAAACGCCTGAAAAACGCCTTAAGCTCAAAAAATTAGCAAAGTTGGGAGCCTGATCCCCAATCAGGCTGCCAGAAGGAAATGAGGGCGTTTGGACCATTGCGGTACAGTGAAAAATATTACAATATAAATGATATAACAATCATGTAAAAATCATACAGTTGATATTATTGATGCAGAAAACAAATCATCAGTTACACAATAAAACATGGTAGCAATACAAGTATATCACCAGTGGAGTCATTGAAATATATTGGAAATATACAGTAGGACAATTGATCTCAGATATCATGTTCCTCGACTAGTTTCGCGGACACTGGCCGCTTCATCAGGAGGGAATCTGTAGATTGTTTTTTCTGACAAAACAGTCTAAACCTAACAAATAAGAAAAATATAATGGAGGTTCCCAAAAGACATGAGCAATAAAACCTTGTAATACAGCATCATAATAAGCAAAGTATTAATGAAATTAAAAGGGGGAAGGGAGCGAGGCTGCTTACCCATGTCATGGGGATTGGGGATCAGGCTCCCAACTTTGCTAATTCTAGATTCCTGGACGATGGTACAAGTCTTTAACAATGCCTATTTTAGTAACCTACCATAGAGGCCACTCGTTTGTTAAGCTCAAAAAAGAACATGAGCTTCTTTGGGGCAGATTACAGGCGTTTTTCTGCTTTTTACATTGGTAACCTGTAAAAAAACGCGGCAAAAGCTCGTCAGAAATCGCTGCAAAAATAATGCTGTAAAAAACATGGCAAAATCACGGTAAGACGCGCAACTTTGAAACGCTCAGGTGTGAATGCAGCCCAATACAGTGATCAGTGCTAATACTGTACTGTTACTTTATTAAGGACACTGGCTGGGAAGAGGTTAACATCAGGGATGATCAAGGGGTTAAATGTGTGCCTAACAACGTGTGATGTGTGCTGCTTTTACAAAGCGAATAAAAAAACAGCAAGATCAGCCTATCAGTAAACAAAGCTCTGTGTTGTTTACAACTAGACATGTGCATTCGTTTTCATCCAAATTTTGGATATTTTGGTTATCGTTTTAACAAATGATAACAAAAGTGCAGAATCCAAAAACCGAAAGATCCATCATAAACAAATGTTTTATTTTCGTTTTCGTTGTGACAACAGTTTTATTATTATAGATCCTATATTATAATGCCATATCAATATCTGACACAACGTCGGATGCCGCGCCTGCCATTGCACTTGGAGATTGAGAAACGAATGTGAAAGTTGGCTGACTGTTGGGGTAGAGTAGACCATTCAACATGAACGACGAATCTTTGGCTTATGGTGTCTGTCGAAAGTTCTAAGAAGATTTGACGGAGCAGCTAAACTGTACGACGCTGCAATTGTACATTTCCGGTCAAATGCATCTGCCCATAGGCTATAGTAGAATTCTAATGTTGGTTGACTAGTAAAATAATTAATAAATATAATTGTTACTAGTCATACAACATTAGAATTCTACTATAGCTTGTAGGCAGAAAATTCAACCGGAAATGTACGATTGCAACGTCGTACAGTTTAGCTGCTCCATTGAATCTTCTTTGAACATTCGACAGACACCATAAGCCTTCAATGACAGATTCAACGTTAATTAGGATTTGGATTTTCAGACTAATGCAATTTTTAACGAAAAACGAAATAAATAAAAACGAATTTCGGGAGTAACTAAATAAGTTTACTTTTCGGGCGAAAACGAAATTCCGAAACAAAATATTTCAGTGTGCACATGTCTATTTACAACACAGAGCTCTATTCTGTGAATGACGGAGCCGATCAGCGGGTCCCGGCAATCAATCATTGGCCAGAACCTGCTGATTGGCTTGTGCTGTAACTCGGAAGCGCTGATTACGTACCAGATACCTGATCCAGCAAACAGCAGCCTCCCTGCAGCAGTGAATGTTCATAGTGCGGTCCACAAGCTGTTAATTAACCACTTCCGGACCGCCCACCATCTTTATACATCGGTACGTTGAAGGAGGATATCGTTGTTATGGCAGCAGCTAGCTGTCATAACCCCGGTATCCTCTTCTTCAGTGAGCGGTCTGGTTTCAGATAAAAGTGGTCTCTGTGGCGAGATCACTTTTATCGAAGGCTCCGGTAAGCGGCGATCGGATCTTCACCCTTGCTGGGCATGGAGACGAGTGAGGGAAAGATGGCCCCCACCTGTCTCCATAACAATGCAGGGCGGAAGGGACATCAAAACGTCACTTCCGCCCATAGGTCATAGAGGGCCATATTTTTATTTTATTTTTTGAAATGACAAATTTATTTTTATTTTATTTTTTATTGCATTTTAGTGTAAATATGATATCTGAGGTCTTTTTGACCCCCAGATCTCATATTTAAGACGTCCTGTCATGCTTTTTTTTCTATTACAAGGGATGTTTACATCCCTTGTAATAGGAATAAATGTGACAACATTTTTATTTTTTTTAAAAACAGTGTAAAAATAAAAAACTAAAAGGTAAAATAAACAAGATTTTTTTTTTTTTTTAACGCGCCGACGAGCTTGCGTGCAGAAGCGAACGCATACGTGAGTAGTGCCCGCATATGAAAACGGTGTTCAAACCACACATGTGAGGTATCGCCGTGATAGGTAGAGCGAGAGCAATAATTCTAGCCCTAGATTTCCTCTGTAACTCAAAACATGCAACCAGTAGAATTTTCTTAAACATCGCCTATGGAGATTTTAAAGGGTAAAAGTTTGTTGCCATACCACGAGTAAGCGCAATTTTGAAGCATGATATGTTGGGTATCAATTTACTCGGCGTAACATTATCTTTCACAATATTTAAAAAAATCAGGCTAACTTTACTGTTGTCTTATTTTTTAATTCAAAAAAGTTATTTTTTAAAAAAAAAAAGTGCGCTTGTAAGACCGCTGCGCAAATACGGTGTGACAGAAAGTATTGCAACGACCGCCATTTTATTCTCTACGGTGTTAGGAAAAAAAAATGCATAATGTTTGGGGGTTCTAAGTAATTTTCTAGCAAAAAAAAAACAGTTTTTAACTCGTAAACAACAAATCTCAGAAAGAGGCTTGGTCTTTAACTGGTTAAGTCAAACTATGCAGCATGTTCTTATAAAGAACAACCCTAGATCGCTCTTTAAAGAATTGGCTAGTGCGAACGTACGTTGGTGGTCAGTGTGAAGAATGCCCCCCTTACAGTGATGGTAAGAATGCCAACCTCACGGAGAGCTAAGGTGAGCTGCCAAGGTGCGTTGGATCTAGAATTATGCAGGTACCATCAAATGGGAGGTCAATCAGCCACAGGTCAAGGAACCCCAAGCAACATTTGGAGGGACCCTGGTTGAGAATGGCTGCTTTGTATATGTAATAAAAAAAAATTAATATGGCTAGAGTTTGTTGTAATTTTTTTTTTTTTTTTGTGTATGTATATATTATTTGTGTACTGATGTGAATGTACAATATATATGTAAAGTACTGCATAAATTGATGGCGCTATATAAGTACCTGTCATAAGTAAATAAAAAAAAAATACAGAGAGCACCCTTTGCACAGAATTCACAGACCACTGGAATTCATAAAAAAAATATACCGTATATATATTTTTCATTGTTATTTTTCTAGCCCCCAACCATTAAGATAGAAATATACAAAACCAGCTTGCAGCGCCCTTAACTTTTTTTCGGGAAGTGCGTTGTACCCATCGGTAAAAGTGTGTTTAGTTGTTTTTGTGTGGGGAGTTGCACAAGTTTGTACTTTCCCCCACTGCTGATTTTGGCTTTTGTCCCAGTTACTGATTAATGGGATTGTTTGCTGAAAGCCTTAATCCTTTATAACCCTGGCCCATCAGGGGCTGTGCACAGTACCTGCCTGCATCATGAAGAGAGGAGTACTGTGCCTGACACTGTTCTCTGTACTGGCCGGAGCCTACGCACAGTCAAAGTAAGTGACAACACACCTACAACTGTCTACAAAGGGATGAGGGAACATTGGAGCACATTGATTCATACCAATAAGAAGTGCTTTCATTCATTTGCTACTCTCATTTTCACTCTTTGAGCTGCTTAGGGGAAATATACTCATTTTTTTTACTTTCTTTAAAGTTTGGGGGTTTAGCAGTTTGTTTGGGGTAGTATAGGGCATTGTATTTGGGGTAGTTTGTTTATTTCATTTAAGCGTTTGTTGTATTTGAGATGTTTGTTTTTTTTTTTTTTTTTTTTTTATTGTGTTTGTGATCATTATTTGTGTATTGATGCTTTAGAATTTTTTTTTTTTTTTTTACATTTTTATTTGCTGACTTGTTTTTTTGGGGTAAAAAAAATTGTGAGGATAACAAGGGGCAACTTTTGCCACAAATAACAAGTCCAGAAAGGAGAATGCATAAATTGAAGCCCTGGGTCACACCAAATCCGACTTTGAAATCGTGCGACTTCACTTGCAAGTCGCACCTGAAATCGGCAAAAGTAGCGCAGGAACTACTTTTTTTCAAATCGATGCGACGCCGCAAAGTTGGTGTTGCACCGAATTTGAACAGTTGCATTGCTGACAATAGGGTGCAATTTGTCATGAGATTTGGAGCTGTCAAATTGCATGACAAGTCACACCGGTGTACTGGTGTGACCGAGGGGCCCAGGGCCAATTTGATTGCATCTTTAACCACTTGACTACTGGGCATTTAAACCCCCTTCCTGCCAAGGCCATTTTTCAGCTTCCAGCGCTGTCACACTTTCAATGACAATTGCGCGGTCATGCTACACTGTACCCAAATGAAACTATTCCACACAAATAAAGCTTTCTTTTGGTGGTATTTAATCACTGCTGGGTTTTTTATTTTTTGCTAAAAAAAACGAAAAAGGACTGAAAATTTTGAAAAGAAAAAAGACTGAAAATATTGAAAAAAAAAACTGTTTCATAGTTTGTTATAAAATTTTTAAAATAGGTAATTTTTTTCCTTCATTTATTATTATTATACAGGATTTATATAGCGCTAACAATTTGCGCAGCGCTTAACAAAATAAAGGCAGACATTACAGTTACATTACAATTTGATACAAGAGGAATCAGAGGGCCCTGCTCGTTAGAGCTTACAATCTAAAAAGGGAGGGTCAATTGATACAAAAAGTAATAGCTGTGGGGGATGAGCTGATGGCGGAAGTAAAACAGTGTTACAAGCAGGATAAGCTTCTTTAAAGAGAAGGGTTTTCAGGGATCGTCTAAAGATGGATAGATTAGGGGACAGTTGGACAGATTGGGGTAGGGAGTTCCAAAGGATGGGAGAAGCTCTGGAGAAATCCTGGAGGTGAGCATGGGAGGAGGTGGCAAGGGAGCTAGAGAGCAGGAGGTCTTGGGAGGACCGAAGAGAGCGGCTTGGTTGGTATTTTGGGACTAGGTTAGTGATGTAGCTGGGGGCAGAGTTATGGTCGGCTTTGTAAATTATTGTTAGTACTTTGAATTTTATTTGTTGGGTGAGTGGAAGCCAGTGGAGGGATTGGCAGAGAGGGGTGGAGGACACTGAATGGTTGGTAAGGTGGATGAGTCTTGCAGCAGCAATCATTATGGACTGAAGGGGGGATAGTCTATGTAAAGGTAATCCAATAAGGAGGGAGTTGCAGTAGTCGAGGCGAGAGATAACCGGGGAGTGAATTAGAAGCTTGGTGGTGTCATTAGTTACAAAGGGGCGTATTCTGGAAATATTGCGGAGGCTAAGGCGGCATGATTTGCACAGGGATTGGATGTGGCCTGAAAGGACAGTTCAGAGTCTAAGGTTACCCCTAGCACCCTGGCATGTGGGGACGGACTGATAGATGTGCCATTGATCTTGATAGAGAAGTCAGGGGAAGGGGCACGTGGGGGAGGAAATATTAAGAGCTAATTTTTAGATAGATTCAGTTTAAGGAAGTGGTTTGACATCCAGGCTGGTAAATCTGTTGGTAAATCAATGATGCGTGAGGAGATTGATGGGGTGAGCTGAGGGGCAGAGGGCTAGATTTGGGTGTCATCAGCATATAAATGATAGTGAAAGCCATGGGAGGCTATCAGCTGACCCAGGGAGTACGTGTAGATCGAGAATAGTAGAGGTTCAAGGACAGAACCTTGGGGGACCCCAACGGTAAGAGGTGTTGGAGAGGAGGAAGAGGAGTTGTAAGTGACACTGGAGGTGCGATGAGATAGGTAAGATTCGAACCAACGGAGAGTGCAGCCATGGAGACCAAGCAAAATTAGTTTTTTGAGGAGGAGGGGGTGGTCAACTGTATCAATGGCAGGGGAAAGGTCCAAGAGTAAGAGTACGGAATAATGGCCTTTGGTTTTGGCTGTTAGTAAGTCATTTGTGAGTTTTAGGAGGGCAGATTCTGTAGAGTGCTGTGGGCAAAATCCAGACTGAAGAGAATCAATAAGGTTATTCTCAATGAGGTGGTCGCTCAGTCGGTTGTAGACTAAACGTTCAAGGAGTTTGGAGGCAAAAGGGAGTAACGAGATGGGTCTTAGGTTGTTAAGATTGGTGGGGTCTAGTGAGGCCTTTTTTGGTATGGGAGTGACTAGCGCATGTTTTAGAGGGTTAGGGAAGATGCCAGTAGAGAGTGAGAGGATGAAGATAAAAAGTGTAGGATAGAGTCAGATGGTGACCGTAGTATTTGAGAAGGAACAGGGTCCAGGGGGCAGGAGGTTAGGTAGGCGTTAGAAAAAAGTTTAGCGACTTCCTCTATAGTAGCTGGGTTAAAAGAGGGAAGTATTGATTGTGCAGGAGGACAAGGAGTGTAAAGTGAGGGAGATATCTGTAGAGCGGAGATCTCGATTCGAATTGTCTCAATCTTATTGATGTGCGCTGATTAGGCTGCACTGATGGGCACTGATAGGCGGCACTGATGGGCACTGATAGGTGGCACTGATGGGCACTGATAGGTGGCACTGGTAGGCACTGGTAGGTGACGCTGATAGGCAGCACTGATTGGTGGCACTGATGATGAGACACTGATGGGCATTGATTGGCAGCACTGGTGGGCATTGATGGGTGGCACTGGTGGGCAAAGGTAGGTGGCACTGTGGGCACTGGTAGGTGACACTGGTGGCTACTGATAGGTGGCACTGGTAGGTGGCATTGGAGGGCACTGATGAGGCAGCCGCGGCTCTTTGTGTGAGGACCGATGTCCCTCTGATAGAAGCCGATGATCATCTTTTTTCCCTCACCCTGACAGCGTGAGGGAAAAAAATACTGATTACCGATCTTCTGTATACATCATGTGATCAACTGTCAGGTGGCTGACAGCTGATCACGTGGTAAGGAGCCGAGATCGGCTAAAATGTCAGGTTTCTGTGATGTACAACTCAATTCAACAACAAACTGGAATTTTTTAGGTGGAGGGAAGTAAAAATTAAACTAAAATAATATGGTTGCATAAGTGTGCACACCCTTATGCCGCGTACACACGGTCGGACTTTTCGACTGGACTGGTCCGACGGATGCCGACATACCAAATCCGGCGGACAATCTGATCGTGTGTGGGCTCCACCGGACCTTTGGTGGACTTTTCCAGTCGCAAATCTGACGGAACTTTAGATTTGGAACTTGCTTCAAATCTTTACGTCGTAACTCCGCCGGACCCAGAAATCCGCTCGTCTGTATGCTAGTCCGACGGACAAAAACCAACGCTAGGGCAGCTATTGGCTACTGGCTATGAACTTCCTTATTTTAGTCCGTTATACGTCATCACGTACGAATCCGTCTGACTTTTATGTGATCGTATGTAGGTAAGTCCGTTCGTTAGAAAGTCCGCCAAAAGTCCGTCGGACGGGCTGTCGGACTTTTGTAGCCGAAAAGTCTGACCGTGTGTACGCGGCATTAAAATAATACTTTGTTGAAGCACCTTTTGATTTTATTACAGCACTCAGTCCTTTTGGGTATAAGTCTATCAGCATGGCACATCTTGACTTGCCAATATTTGCCCTCTTCTTTGCAAAAACACTCCAAATCTGTCAGATTATGAGGGCATCTCCTGTGCACATCCCTCATTAGATCACCCCACAGATTTTCAATGGGATTCAGGTCTGGGCTCTGGCTGAGCCATTCCAAAACTTTAATCGTCTTCTGGTGAAGCCATTCCTTTTTTGATTTGGATGTATGCTTTGGGTCGTTGTCATTCTGAAAGATGAAGTTCCTCTTCATGTTCAGCTTTCTAGCAGAAGCCTGCAGGTTTTGTGTTAATATTGACTGGCATTTGGAACTGTTCGTAATTCCCTCTACCTTGACTAAGGCCCCTGTTCCAGCTGAAGAAAAACAGCCCCAAAGCATGATGCTGCCACCACCATGCTTCACTGTGGGTATGGTGTTCTTTTGGAGATGTGCAGTGTTGTTTTTGCGCCAAACATATCTTCTGGAATTATGGCCAAAAAGTTCAACCTTGGTTTCATCAGACCAGAACACATTTTCCCACATGATTTTGAGAGACTTCAGATGTGTTTTTGCAAAATTTTGCCAGGCTTGTATGTTTTTCTTCATAAGAAAAGGCTTCTGTCTTGCCATTGTACCCCATAGCCCAGACATGAAGAATACGGGAGATTGTTGTCACATGTACCACACAGCCAGTACTTGCCAGTTATTCCTGCAGCTCCTTTAATGTTGCTGTAGGCCTCTTGGCAGCCTCCCTGACCAGTTTTCTTTTCGTCTTTTCATCCATTTTGGAGGGACGTCCAGTTCGTAGTAATTTCACTGCTGTGCCATATTTTCTCCACTTGATGATGATTGTCTTCACTGTGTTCCATGGTATATCTAATGCCTTGTAAATTCTTTTGTACCCTTCTCCTGACTGATACCTTTTAAACAATGAGATCCCTCTGATGCTTTGGAAGCTCTCTGTGGACCATGGCTTTTGCTGTAGGATGCGACTAAGAAAATGTCAGGAAAGACCTACTAGAACAGCTAAACTTTATTTGGGGTTAATCAGAGGCAATTTAAATTATGTCAGGTCTGTACTGACTTCTATTTAACATGAGTTTGAATGTGATTGCTTAATTCTGAACACAGCTACATGCCCATTTATAAGAGGGTGTGCACACGTATGCAACCACATTCACATAACCCCCCCTAAAATATTTCAGTTTGTTTTTAAACTGAGTTGTACAGTTTATAGGTCACATTAAAGGTGGGAAAAGTTCTGAAATGATTTATCTTTGTCTCATTTTTTTACATCACAGAAACCTGACATTTTACCAGGGGTATGTAGACTTTTTATATCCACTGTATATATAATGTATTGTTGGGGCAAATTGTATTTGCTACCAGCAGTTTACTGACCTGTTTAACCACTTAAGGACCAGCCGCCGCAGTTGTACTGTGGCAGGTTGGCTCCCCTGGGCGAATCGCCATCATGGTAGGTCAGCCGCTTTAAGACCACAAGGGGGCACAATGCCTGCCGGCCACCCACGATCGCTCCTGACAGAGACAGAATGGAGATCTGTCATTGTAAACAGACAGATCTACGTTCTGTCAGGTGAGGAAAGACAGATCTGCTGTTCCTACTAATTAGGAACAGCAATCGGTCTCCTCCTCCAGGCAGTCCCATCCCCCTACAGGTAAAAACACTCCCTGGGTAACACATTTAACCCCTTGATTGCCCCCTAGTGTTAATCCCTTCCCTGCCAGTGACATTTATACAGTAATTAGAAAAAGTTTGTAACCAAAAAGTCTACCAAACCTCAGTAGATATAACCCCACACCTCATCCCAGTAATCAAGGAAAATTGGAAGAGAGAGTGTCCCAAGGGATTGTCCGGGTGAGGGTTATTAAATATAAGATGAGTACAAGAGTATTGGAAAAATAGTACATTTTAAATTTTTATTCGAAATACACAAAGATGATTTTATACAGTAATCAGTGGCTGTTTTCAGCTCTGATCGCTGTATAAATGTCAGTGGTCCCAAAAAAGTGTCAAAAGTGTCCGATCTGTTCGCTGCAATGTAGCAGTCCCACTAAAAATCGTTGATCGCCACCATAAAAAAAAAATGCCATAAATCTATTCCCTATTTTGTAGATGCGATAACTTTTGCGTAAACCAATCAATATACACTTATTGCATTTTTGTTTACCAAAAATATGTAGAAGAATACATATTGGCCTAAACTGATAAAAAAAACTTGTTTTTTTTTTTTAACCAAAATTGGATATGTATTATAGCAAAAAGTTAAAAATTTGGAGGTTTTTTTTTCCAAAACTGTTGGTCTTTTTTTGTTTATAGCGCAAACAATAAAAACCGCAGAGGTGATCAAATACCACCAAAAGAAAGCTCTATTTCTGGGGAAATAAGGACGTCAATTTTGTTTGGGTACAACGTCGCACGACTGTGCAATTGTCAGTTAAAGCGATGCAGTGCCGTATCGCAAAAAATGGCCTGGTCATTGAGGAGGCAAATCCTTCCAGTACTTAAGTGGTTAAAAATAGGAAAGTAATTTATAGAACCCTTCTCAGAATCCTCTACTAGGTGTGTTCACCCTCTCTATTTGTCATTGTGAGTTTTGGCTGCTTTACATACTCTTTAACTGGGGTCAGGACCACCTGCACCATCCTCCCTCATCCCTACCCACAAGGCAGCACAGCCCCCTATTATTTTTCTTAAGGGTGGTCAGATTGTGCATGCGTATGCATCCCCACCCCTGCTGGGGGATTTAAACTGACCATACATGGCACTGTTTGTAACAGATCTGTTGAAGGCTGAATGTATCCATTTGCTCAATTTGGCAAATTTTGCCAATTTCTTGTACAAAATCAAACTCAAAAAGCTGAAAACTGGCAAATATCGTATGAAATAATAGACAACAGAAAAATCTTGGTCTGCGGATGGAGGTTAGGAAGGGATATCATCAATATGAATGCACTGGCGTTCAATTATTATAAGTGGAGGGTGGAATTGCTGTGACATTGGTGTAAAATTTGCTACACATATATGATGGGATTGAAGAATGAATTTCAGAATAAATACAAAAAATATGCCACTAGTTGCTTACATTTTTTTTTCTTCTGGTGGTCACTAACTCGTTCATTTAGTCAAAGATATCTTTTTCAGACTGGACAAAAGATCTGGTGTTTGACCAGGAAACTTTTGGATCTGTAGTTCTTTGTTTACTATTAAGCTGAATTCAAAGTGTCAGTAAATATTGACCGTATGGGTTAGGACAATACAGAATGGACATTCCAGCACTGAGGGTCTTCAAGAAGAATAGAACAGGACGGAGAGCTAATTGTTCTCACTATGGGAGGAGAAGGAAAGGGTAAGGAGACAATGGAGGGACAATGGAATGTCCTATCACTGAAAGGGGGATTTTACATTTTAATGTAAGGGACTTAAAGAGAATTATAGGGGGAGAGGGGGGTTTATTGCCTGGTTGTTATGCTGACTGTTTGGTTTCATTCTTTCTTCTTGGTCACTGACCAGGAACAAATACACAGATAAGGTAAGTCAAAGTAAAGCCAGAGATCCTCACTGGACACTCAGTATTAAACTCTCAGCTTTTTATAGCTTGAAGGAGAAGTATGGTATTGTAAAAAAAAAAAATAAACATACATACTCATCTCCATACTACAGCATCTTTTCCGGCTCTAACACCAAAAACTGTGTATTCACATGACCACTAATGGCTTGGTTCTCGATCTGCTCGGAATGGAGAGTGGTGACTATCAGTCACTGCTCTCCGCTTTACTCCTCAACTGGAGGGGTCAGGCTGGATCTGGCTCTCAGCTGCATGCTGAAAGGCGAAGCAAGCTGTCAATCAGGCAGCAGGGTTGATCCCAACAATATTGTTAGGATGCTTCCAGAGGCAGTAGCCCGCTATCAACTGACTCTGAGGTCATACTTTTCTTGTGGGTCACAGGAGGACAATTACCTTTGTCCTCCTGTGATCCACAAGAAAAGTATGACCAAAAAAAAAACTTTGGGTATACTATTTTAACTCAAAACATTCTCTAGTAAAAAAAAAAATATGATACAATTCTTACCCCAGAAGTTGCTGTTGGCTTTTCTGAACTTCCAGTCTTTACAGGAATGAGTTAAAGCTGAACTTTAGGAATTCAATGAATCTGCAAAATGTGTTGACAATAAGTTAAGTGTAACCAGATGCATGACATCTCAAGGACTCGTCTCTTTAATATACATCTGACAGTTTTAAGGAGCTCCGCAAGTACAGGGGGTCCCCTACTTATGAACATCCGACTTACACGCGACTCCTACTTACAAACGGAAGGAGACAACAGGAAGTGAGATGAAATCTACCCCTAGGAAGGGAAATTCTCTCTTCTAAGAGTTAATATGGGAAAAAGGTGTCTCCACTGATGCTTTATCACCAATCCTTGTTTCCACAAGTTTCAAAGTTCAATTGTCATTGGGACAGAAAGTGAGGTGAATTCTTCTGAACAGGGGCACAGACAGCAAAACAAACGTTACAGGGGTGATAACCCTTCCCTATGCTACACAAAAAGCTTAAAAATTGATTTTTTTGGCTGGAGCTACACTAAAATGTACCTGTTCTGACTTACAAACAGATTCGACTTAAAAACAAACCTACAGACCCTAACTTGTTTGTAACCCGGGGACCGCCTGTACAGTTATCTCTATGCTTCCAGTGAGAAAGTGATTATGCCCAAACCTTCCCTCTGCTGTCCATTCACAGAAGCCTTTGTATTTTGTGAATGAGTTCACATAACACAAAGCACTGTGATTGGGCAGGAGAAGGAGAGGGACGTGCCCAATGGCTGCATGAAACTCTGCAGCTGCTGGAACTGATACCCGAAGGTGTAAAAAGAAAACTACAGAGCTGTGCCCAGAGAAGAGGGAAAGGAAAAACTTTAATCAGAGACACCTGTTCCAGGGACAACTGTCTACGAGAGAAATTTGCCTCACTTTGGCAGGTTTTTTTTTAATTCCTGTTGCACTTCTGAGACAGGAAGTGAATGGAAATATCCCCGATGGTACAAAGTAAAAAAAAAAAAAAAAAGACGCAGGGGTTTTAACACATCCTTGCTTTACCCAAAACTTAAAAAAGAAATTATTGCTGTACATACATTTTAACTTTCAAATACAGTCAAAATCTTGGAACTATGTAGTTATAATTAAAGCAACACAAAAATGTTACTTCAAATACAGCTGTAGCTATAAAGAAGAAAGTGAATACTTACTTCCTCTTGAATACTTACCTCCTCTGCTACAATGAAGAGGAATCGCAGCCTGAAGTTTCTTCTAAAACATAGTTCTTTGCTTGCCTTTATCTGGCCTTTGGGGCACTTTTCTTTCCACTGGCATGAGGTCCTATTCCTCCCAGTGACACCAATGATGGGGCACTATTCCTCCCACTGACACCAATGATGGGGCACTATTCCTCCCACTGACACCAATGATGGGGCACTATTCCTCCCACTGACACCAATGATGGGGCACTATTCCTCCCACTGACACCAATGATGGGGCACTATTCCTCCCACTGACACCAATGATGGGGCACTATTCCTCCCACTGACACCAATGATGGGGCACTATTCCTCCCACTGACACCAATGATGGGGCACTATCCCTCCCACTGACACCAATGATGGGGCACTATTCCTCCCACTGACACCAATGATGGGGCACTATTCCTCCCACTGACACCTATGATGGGGCACTATTCCTCCCACTGACACCAAATATGGGACACTATTCCTCCCACTGACACCAATGATGGGACACTATTCCTCCCACTGACACCAATGATGGGACACTATTCCTCCCACTGATACCAATGATGGGACACTATTCCTCCCACTGACACCAATGATGGGGCACTATTCCTCCCACTGACACCAATGATGGGACACTATTCCTCCCACTGACACCAATGATGGGACACTATTCCTCCCACTGACACCAATGATGGGACACTATTCCTCCCACTGACACCAATGATGGGACACTATTCCTCCCACTGATACCAATGATGGGACACTATTCCTCCCACTGACACCAATGATGGGGCACTATTCCTCCCACTGACACCAATGATGGGACACTATTCCTCCCACTGACACCAATGATGGGACACTATTCCTCCCACTGACACCAATGATGGGACACTATTCCTCCCACTGTCACCAATAAAGAGGCACATTCAGACGATATTATGTGATAGTTTCGCCCTCTTGTTAATGTTTGAAACTCCTGAAATAATGCAATGACATAACGAATAATCCAAATTGATTCAGATCCATTTAGTTTTTATGTTGTATTAACATTTTTTATAAAAAAATAAAAATGCACTACATGTGAAATGTAAACATATTGTAATAAATACAGTAAGGTAAACAAGTGAAAAAGGGCTTATTGTGTTTGGGTTGGATGGAAGTGGATCCATCATAATCTCTGAAGCATAACATAACTAATTAATCCAAATTTTTCATTCCATTCATTATTTTATGATTCAGAGATTCTGATGGATTCACTTCCATCCAAACCAAGCAGAGTGCGTAAGTGATCTCCCAAAATAACAAATTAACACGCTGAAACGAATATAGCAAATCTCCTGAAATAATTTCCGAATTACAAATCAATTCGGAACAACAAATATGAAAAAGCAAATCTGAATATATGAAACAAATCTGAACAGAATTCTGAAAACTGGTGAAAAAAGGAATTGAGAAACCTTCAACCTGCGCACCCTGGATCAACTCAAAACAATTACACAATAAAGTGTAATAATTGAATAATAAAGGATAGAGCAGCTCGCAGTGAGGCTCAAAACAGAATAAGTCATAAAAGGAAAATAACAATAGTAATTTTCATACCGCGCTCTCAACTAAAAAACATCTATTATAAACCATACATTGAACATAAACAATCGTGAATGAATTCAATATATATGCAATGTCCATACACCGCCACCAGATGTCTTCAATCAAATGAAAATGATATCTTCTTTAAAAGTCCATAAATACAGTGCCTTGAAAAAGTATTCATACCTCTTGAAATTTTCCACATTTTGTTATGTTACAACCAAAAACGTAAACGTATTTTATTGGGATTGACATGAATGACGCCACTTCCGCCATCCTTTGGAACGCAGGTGGGACGCGATCGGCATCCCTGCTTGTTTTAATGAACTTGTTTTGAATACTGTAAGTGCATATTTTTTATCTGCGACACAATACATTTTACAAACTGCACTACGAGGAGCCTTTCTTTTTCTTCTTGACATATGTGATATACCATACCTTTTGCCCGGTGGGTGTGCAACTTCATGACCTGGTTTCCTTTCCGTCGAGAATACATCTCTGCTTGACATGCTGTTTATGACTACCTGTAATGAGTGTCATGCACGTTTGGTGAGTAGGATGTTTGCCTAGGGGATGGTGGAAGAAGGCACTTCTGATTTCACATTTATTTATGGACTTTTAAGCACTTTCCAACCAGTTCATGCACACTAATGCCCTGTACACACGGTCGGACATTGATCGGACATTCCGACATCAAAATCCATTGATTTTTTCCGATGGATGTTGGCTCAAACTTGTCTTGCATACACACGGTCGCACAAAGTTGTCGGAAAATCCGATTATTCTGAACGCGGTGACGTAAAACACGTACATCGGGACTATAAACGGGGCAGTGGCCAATAGCTTTCGTCTCTTAATTTATTCTGAGCATGCGTGGCACTTTGTGCGTCGGAATTGTCCACACACGGTCAGAATTTACGCAAACGGATTTTGTTGTCGGAAAATTTTATGGCCTGCTCTCAAACTTTGTGTGTCGGAAATTCCGATGGAAAAAGTCCGATGGAGCCTACACACGGTCAGAATTTCCGACAACAAGCTCCGATCGCACATATTCCGTCGGAAAGTCCGACCGTGTGTACAGGGCATTACTGTGGCAGGTTGACTCTCCTGCACGAACCAAAGTACCTGTATGTCAGTCCGTGCAAGGGCACGCCCGCTACGCCCGGTCCGTGCAAGGGCGTGCCCGATGCGCTCTGTGGGAGCGTGCCCGCAGGTCCCGCGGACTCAGTGTCCACCGGCGACCCGCGATCCCTGTGTACAGAGGCAGAACGGGGAGCTGCCTCTGTAAACAAGGTTCTGCCTAATGACATGTCAGAGATCTTCTGTTCCCAGTGATCTCTGTCATGTTCCTGGTAGCCCATCCCCCCTACAGTTAGAACACACACAGGGAACACAGTTAACCCCTTGATCGCCCCCTAGTGTTAACCCCTTCCCTGCCAGTGTCATTTTTACATTGATCCGTGCATTTTTATACCACTGATCAATGTAATAATATCACTGGTGCCCAAAAAGTGTCATTTGGGGTCAGATTTGTCTGCTGCAATGTTGCAGTACCGCTAAAAATCGCAGATCGACGCCATTACTAGTAAAAACAATAAAAAAATAAATAAAAGTCCCTAAATCTATCCTGTAGTTTGTAGGCGCGATAACTTTTGCGCACACCAATCAATATACCTCTATTGCAGTTTTTTTTTACCAAAAATATGTAGAAGAATACATATCGGCCTAAACTGATGAGTACATTTTATATATATATATATATATATATATATATATATATTTGGGATATGTATTATAGCAGAAAGTTTAAAAAAAATTTTTTTCTTTTTTTCAAAATTGTGGGTTTCTTTTTGTTTATAATGCAAAAAATAAAAATTTTGTTTGGGTACAGTGTCACAGGCCTGCGCAATTGTCAATTAAAGCGACGCAGTGCCCTATCGCAAAAAATGGCCCGTTCATTAAGGGGGCAAATCCTTCCAGGGCTGAAATGATTAAAGAAGATATCACTTTCACTTGATTGAAGACACCTGGTGGCGGTGTATGGATATTGCACATATTGTTTATGTTCAGTGAATTCTGGAAACTAATAATTCTAACATAACAGATATGACGAAACAAAATGGTTAACTTAATGAATAGATCAGAAACAAAACACATTTTTTTTGTCGTGCACATCTCTAATCCTCATTCTTGTCTGCATAAAACATATTGTAGATGTATGGATTTCTGAGTTATCGTACGACCAGCAAAGAACAAAGTCTGTAGAACTTCAAGGGACCTTGCTTGCTAAACATAGGAATGAAAGAAGAAAAGGAAATTACTATGTGTGTGTATTGTGGGGGGGGGTTCAGAACTTAGCGCTAGATGAGAATGAAATAAGAAAAGGTACCAGGGGGTGCACAGACAGCAGATACTTACTCCCAAGACAGTATTACTTTTCAAGCACGCCACCATTTATTATAATACCGTTGTGGGTGAGAATCATCTAAAAAGCCTACTTCTAATGTTCTTAGGGGGAGATTTTTACTTATTATTTTCCACTCTATCCAAAACTAAAAAAAAATTGTGGAACTGGGCTCTAAAATCGGATGAAGTTCTAGGACAGGTTGTCATATGTGACATCTTTGGCCAATAGGGAAGTAGTATACACCTCTACTGCCTCTAGAAACATTAAACATGACATTCCAATTGAATACCATTGGGTCACATAGGAAGTAGGAAGCTCACCTTTTCTTGGAGCTTGTGCTTCTGATTTTCAGATATCCCTGCCCTTTCTGCAATGACCTGGGTGACCTGGGTGACCTGGGTGAATAGTAAACAACCCTACTGGACAATTTTACCAGTTCATTGGGAAAAGCACAGACCAGTTGGTTTGACTGAATTGGTGACTAATGGACAGTACAAGGTCAAGTGATGGTGGCAAGCTTCCCATGTGGATTCTCCATAATGAAGAATAAATAACTAGGTAGTCTATCTGCAAGAGAGTGATGTTGGGCTTGTGAATGAAGATAGAAAGTCCAGTGAAAAAATATGGCCAGTGGGTCTCTAAGGAATGTCTTTGTATGGGCAGCCTTAACCATTTGGGGATGGGTGATACTAGTCGTTTTAATGGCCTTTTTTTTTGGCCACAGAGATTGGGTCTGGACGTTTGACTTAAATACCAGTAGTGCTAATGCTGACATCAAGAGAGAAAAAGAATTTTAGAAGGTCGGGCTATTGATCTCTAGAATTCAGCAGGATTGCTCAATATATCCATAGAACTTTTAATGAAGCACAAAAAACAGCAAATGTTTCCTCTCCAGGTTTCTGCTAACACCACAATTCCTGACATGTTCAACTGTAAAAACTGACTTTCAAAGATTGTTGTGTAAAAGAACAAAAAAAAAGGACAACAGCTACAGTATATACATAGCTGCAATATATTGTACGTTGTACATTGGCAAACAGTCTTATCTGCCAAGGGATGTGTCATTTTGTCCACTTTTGGGATTCATACACTTCTGCCAGATAGCACAGCCAGGAGTAGGGTTGCCACCTCATCCCTTTAAAATTGAACACATATTAATTACATGAAAATGTCCATAATAGCATACATAAACTATAGGGGTAAACATACACTATAAAACAGCGCTAATGTTGAGCAAAACTATATGAGAAATCATGCGGCCAACTACGCATAAAAAACATCAGACAGAGAAGTAGAGAGTCCGTGAAGTGGTCAGAGGAATGTCCATAAGTGACAATACAGCCGTATCCCAGTGTGCGCCTTCCACCGGTCAATGAAATTTCACCCTGTGTTGACACTCTCCCCCTAGGGGGTCAGACTCACCAGATCTGCAAATCATAAAAGCCTCCAAGAGCAAAAAGATCTCCTCAACACCTCTCTCTCAATCCCACTCCGGGGGGTTTTCAGGGGGGGGGTCACAACTCCACACAGATGAGTAAAAAGAAAAAAAGTGTGCACATAGCGTAATTCTGTTTATTGAAGTCAAAACCCACAATCTTCCAAAAAACCCTTCAATCTATATACGTACATTTAAAACAGTCAATCAAGCAAAATAGAAAAGGCTGCGTGTCACCATTCAAAAGATCAGCCGGCTCGGTGCCCAGGGGAACAGGTCACTTCCTGGTTGTAGATCGGGCTGTGGTGGAACGCAAACCTCACTTCCGGCGTCGTGTAGGCCACGCCCTAACATATTAATTACACAGGTTCTGCGGCTAATAAGGGTGGTAATTAAACCCACTTGGTGCCTTATCTGCATTAAATTAGCCTCAGAACCTGTGTAATTCATATGTGTTCGGGTTTAAAGGGATGAGGTGGCAACCCTAGCCAGGAGGGCTGTATCAATTGAGTTACATTTTTCCTATTAGAGTTAAACTGGGTTCAAGAGGCCGCACTACTTGGTGCATTTGTGTTAAGTTGTGCTACGTGTTAACGTGTTCCATTGGGGAAGCCCGTTTATTTGAATTGGTTGTCTTATACAGTGGTTCTCAACCTCAGACCTCAAGTACCCCCAACAGGCCATGTTTGCAGGTTTTCCATTATCTTGCAAAGAGTCAATGGCTTGGTATTTTGGACAGCTATTTTATCTAAGAGAAATTCCCAAAACATGGCCTGTTGGGGGTATTTGAGAACGGGGTTGAGAACCACTGACCTAATGCACCAAAACTCACCAGTAAAGGCGTATTCAGCACCCAAATGCATGTCGGTGCTCTGCCACCCTTTGTTTAGTGCCAAGTGAATGGCATTGCATTTTATCCAATGTGTGTTACCACAGCACGGCAACGTGACAAGGCCTTTAGCAATTTTAAACCTAATGCCGCGTACACACGGTCGGACTTTTCGGCTACAAAAGTCCGACAACCTGTCCGACAGACTTTCGACGGACTTTTGTCGGACTTTTGGCGGACTTGCGGCAGACTTTCTTATGAACGGACTTGCCTACATAAAATCACACAAAAGTCCGACGGATTTGTACGTGATGACGTACACCGGACTAAAATGAGGAAGTTGATAGCCAGTAGCCAATAGCTGCCCTAGCGTGGGTTTTTGTCCGTCGGACTAGCACACAGACGAGCGGATTTCTGGGTCCGGCGGAGTTACGACGTAAAGATTTGAAGCATGTTTTAAATCTAAAGTCCGTCAGATTTGAGGCTGGAAAAGTCCGCTGAAAGTCCGGGGAAGCCCACACACGATCGGATTGTCAGCCAGCTTTAGTCTGTCGGCGTCCGCCGGACTTTTGTAGATGAAAAGTCTGACCGTGTGTACGCGGCATAAGAATTAAAAAAAAAAAAAAACATGTCTTACCTACTGTACCTGCTTTGTGTAATGGTTTTGAACAGAGCAGCCTCAATCCTCTTCTTCTAGGGTCTCCCGCTGGCACTCCTTGCCCCCCCCCCCGCCAAGTACCCCCATAGCAAGCAGAATGCATTAAGGTTAAAAAAAAAAAAACTTTTACCTTTAGAGCCATTTTAAGGTGTCATCTCCCCACCCCCAGCCAGCTGATTGGACAATAAAGGAGCAGCAACACACTGATAAGTCAGCAACATTGCTCTCCTCCTATCTGCATGTTCCTTGTCAGCACATGTGCACCCAGCAGAACCTGACTGGTTGCTAGTATTTAAAGTGGTTGTAAACCCTCCTCTTTTTTTTTTTTTTTAAATAAAAATAACAAACATGCCTATACTTACCTGCTCTGTGCAATAGTTTTGCACAGAGCAGCCCAAATCCTCTTCTTCTGGGGTGCTGTGCTGGCGCTTCAGGCCCCTCCTCTTCATCGGGTGCCCCCAGGAGAACAGACAACGGGACTCGGCCCCGCCCCCGGCTCCCGTGTCACAGGAATTGATTGACAGCAGCGGAAGCCAATGGCTCCTGCTGCTATCAATCTGTTCAGTGGGGAGAGAGGCATCGGCTGGAGCTGCTGCGCTCATGTACATCGCTGGATCGGATTGGGCTTAGGTAAGAAAAAGGGGAGGGGGGCAGGGGGGAGCTGCAACACAGAAGGTTTTTCACAGTAATGCTTAAAATGAAAAAACTTGAGGTTTTAAATCACTTTAAGGAGGTCATAGATGATATGACTTTTTTTCCTTCCATCATGGAAGGAAGGAAAGAAAATCGCTCAGTTCCCCCATCAATCAGTGTTAAAGGGGGAATCCCTCCAGTAGTGCTATTGTGTTCTGCCGGTGGTGAGCCTTCCCGACCAGCAGAACTCAATGATCAATGTTAGCAGCTGCTATAGCCGCCAGCAGTAATTGCATACAAAAAAACCTGGCAGGCTGGTTGTACTGAAGTAGATTTATGAATTGATTTCAGTACAACCAGCCCTGATACCAAGGCAGATCCTGGTATTTATGCTAGTTTTATGTACTGTACTGTATATACATCACAACTAAACTGCTCAGGATTGCAGCCTGCGAGACAGGCACTGACATGGGTCCTTTCTTCCCCAACAGATGTGCCCTGATCATGCCCAGCATCCTGCGGATGGAGACCCAGGTGACTATCATAGTGGACGCACAGTTACAGAGCACGCCGTTTGATGCAGAAATTGTTATTCAGGATTTCCCACTGAAATTACGTGAGATGGCAAAAGCAAAAGTTTCACTGAACAGCGCCAATGGCTTCCTTGGAAAAGTCGATATAAAGGTGAGATTACAGCAGATGGTTGGGTTCAGAAGCAGCAGCACATAAAATATGCTGTAGACAGGGCTTTTTTTCCCAGAGAATAGGTGCAGAATTTTCACAGTCACCCCTTGTCTCTGCCCCCTACCCACCTCTGAGCACCGTTCCTTGGTTCCCCCCCATATCCACCTCCCAGTACCACCCCATTTAGAGAATACAAAACCAAGTAAGATTTGTGGCACTAAGTAATTTGTAGGGAATTTGTTAATGATAATAAGAAAAGCAGTAAAATAGATCCCCTGCAGCGAGCAACAATAGATCCCTCCCACCCCCCAGCAACAATGGACCACCCACAACACACTAGACCCCCAGCAGAAACAACAGATCTCCCTGCAGACAGCACCAATAGACCCTCCAGCAGCCAGAGACAGTAGATCCCTCCCAGCAACAACTGACCCCCCCCAGCAACATAAGACCCCCTGCAAAAACAATAGACCTCCCCAGCAACAATAGACAACCAAGACCCCCCAACCACCACCCCCCCCTCCCCTCCCCCCACAGAATTAGATCTCCTCCAGCGACAATTGACCTCCCCAGCCACAATAACTCCTTCTCTCCTGCAAAAATAGATCCCCCTGCAGCCAGTATCAATAGACTGTGCATCACAACCCAGCACTCATTGCCATTACATACATTCAGTGCTTGCTGGCGGTGCCAGAACTGCTCTCCCCCGTGCTCCTGCTGAAAAAAAGCTAGACATCACTACAAATGTCCTATCAACATAACTGTTTTGTTTCAAACTGCTTTTTGTTTCAAAAGCCCAAATGACATCTTTAGTTAATGGACCAAAAGACATCGCACCTTTACTTCCATAGTCTTCTATAGCAGTTGTGCAGTGTGTCTAAATATGACTGGGCAGTCCATTGGGCACCAGAGTTTGACAACGCTGCTTAGTATACTCTGTGATATTAGATTTGCCTCTACCCAGATGGGCATACACCCAAAGACAAGGCAGAACAAGGCGTGGTAAGTCAGGATCTCTAGCAAAGAAACATAGCAGTAGGAACCTCACAAAGACTCCAAATCTTGCTCTACCTAAAACCAAATAAGTAAAGTTATGGCTAGAGTAGGAGTTGAGCATTCAAGAAGGATCTTTCCTTTGATGCACACCAATAGCTCAAACTTTCTGAGATGGGAAAGAGAAAATAAACTTGGAGTGCCGCTCTGAAGCAGGAAGAGAGATACTTCCCCTTAGGTCTCCAGGAGAAGGGGTGCTGATGTTCGGACAGACTCATCCAAAAGTATTAGGCATGTGGGTGAAAATAACGCCACTCTCCTGACCAGCCCATGTGAGATAAAAGTAAGAAGCGACCTCAGCCATCGCTCCTCCCCAAACCATGCCAACTGATGTGTTTCGCACCTTCCACTGGGGCTTAGTCATAGAGGAAAGAGCTTGAAGCAGGACAGTGGTTCTTATGCATCTGGCTTCCCACAGCGGTTATTGATGCAAGAACAACTGACTTGCTTGAAGTTTACACCTCTATGACTACTAAGCCCCAGTGGGCGAGGTGAAATGCATCAGTGGGAGTGGTTTGCAGAGGAGCTGAGGCCAATTCTTACCTTAATCTCACATAGGCTGCTCGGGAGAGCGGCATTCTTTACACCCACAGGGAGGAAGAAAAACACCAGTTGCATAAATCATGATGAATTAATATGGAGAAAATAATCAGAAAAATGCATCAGTGAATGTGGTTTGTGAAAGATCCTTTATGCCTTTATCTCACATGGGCTGGTTGGGAGAGCAGCGTCCTTTTCACCCACATGGGAAAGAGAAACACACATAAGAACAAACTATGTAGGCAAAAGACACATCCCAGCCATGCCACCAGTTCCATAAATCACGACAAATTAATATGGAGACAATAATCAGTAAAACCCACCAGTTACTTTTTCCACTACTTTTTCTATATACCAGCTTTTAAAAAAGAAAATGCAATGATACGAAGGTTGGATAAAAGCTTTTGTGTAATATTCCCAAGCCTGCAGGAAGCTCCATTGGACCAATGAGCTGCAGTGGGAAAATCCCCACCTGCAGCTGCACAAGTGGGACATCAATGACCTAATATGGCCACATATAGGACAATGCCATGTGGCCATATTTAGTTAATGATGTTATGAGCATCCCCTCCCTTTTGTATAGATGCAGCTGTGAGGCAGGAAATCTCCTTCCCACAGCTCATTGGTCCAGCAATACAGCTAACTTCCAGGTTCAAATCCAACCTAGTTCAGACCGAACCCAAGCTCATTAATGTTTAGTATACCACTGTTGGTGATTAAATAATACATTTGATATAGAGGTCTATACAGCAGACTAAAAAGAGGGACAACTGAGGAGGAAAGAGGAATTGAGGAATTTGATTCCAAAAAAAGGAAAGTCCTTGCAAAAGAGGCACAGGTAGGAGCTACGATACACTGCATCCAGTGGGAGATACAAAAAAAAAAAAACAAGCATCAAGCAAAATAAAGCATTGGGGATTCAAATTATCATAGAAAATGATATTGCATTTCACAAACCTTTTTTTGTGAATTTCTGTTTTTAAAGTGTATGTCAAGGTGAAAGTTAAAAAAAAAATCATTTTTTGTACATTTCTGCGATGTATTTTTCCCATATTTATCCTTTAAAGTGCAGGAAAAAACCTGTGTATGTACCAAAAATATAGTGTGCTCCTACCTTCCTCTTTGACATGACAGCACAGTGTATTTTTGGCTCTGGTATTCAAAGCACGTGGTGTCAGCCCTGCCAACTTTAATTCTGATACCCTGTTTCCCCGAAAATAAGACCTAGCGTGATTGTCGGTGATGGCTGCAATATAAGCCTTACCCCCCAAATAAGCCCTAGTTAAAGTCCTTGTAGGTCTTATTTTCAGGGCAGGGCTTATTTTTGGGGAAACAGGGTAGTGCTTATTTGGGGGGTAGGGCTTATATTGCAGCCATCACCGACAATCACGCTAGGTCTTATTTTCGGGGAAACGGGGTAGATTACAAAGAACAGAGACCTCTTTTCATTTCCTCACCCCTCCTCATCTCCATAACCCTTTACCATCTCCATAACCCCTCCTCATCTCCATACCTCTACATCCCTCTTCATCTCTATAACCCCTCCTCATCTTCTACTCCCTCATCTTCATATCCCCTCGTCATTTCCTCCCCCTCATCATTTCCATAACCCCTCCTCATCTCCTTCCTACCTCTCCTCATCTTGATTACCCTTCCCCATCTCCATATCTCCATAACCCCTCCTCATCTCCATACTAGGGATAGGCGAACGGATCCCTGTTCGGTTCGCACCAGAATTTTCCAACATCGCGAAAGTTCGGACCCGAATAACGAACCCCATTAAAGTCAATGGGACCCAAATATCAAAAATCAAAAGTGCCCATTTTGAAGGCTTATATGCAAGTAATTGGGCATACAATGGTTATAGGGGTCAGGGTTCTGCCCTGGGGGACATGTATCAATAAAAAAAAAGTTTGTGAAAAACGTCATTTATAAATGACCAGTGATTTTTTAAATTTTTAAAGTGAAGCCTAAGAATTAAAAATTCCTTCCAATATAGTGCATGGGGGGTCCCCTTGGTCTACCTGTAAAGTGGCAGATCTGTACCATGTCTAGAATCTGCTGCAGAAATAATTGCATTTATGAAGCCAAAAAAAGATGAAATTTTCCCTGCAAGATGCCTTTATTTTGCTCAGCAACAGCTGGGGAGCCAGTGTGTATGATGAGGCCACAATGTAGTCCACTGGGAACAAGATTAGAGATTTTTGGTATACATTCTGGTGTCACTTTGACTTTGTATAGATGTAACAGGTGCATAAAAATTGGTCTTTGGGTGTCGGTGGCGCCTTCCCACTATAACCCTATAGAGGTAATCTTGATGAAAGCAGGAATTGGCCTTGCTGTAAAAAATTGCAATGATATGCACCTGTCAAACAGGTGCAGATAAATTGGTCTTTGGGTGTCAGTGGCGCCTTCCCAACGTAACCCTATAGAGGTACTCTTGCTGTAACAAATTGCAATGATATGCACCTGTCAAACAGGTGCTGAAAAATTGGTCTTTTGGTGTTAATTGTGCCCATGAAACCTATACCAAATACATTTTTTCAGATGAACTGATTGAACACCCTCAAAGCTAGGCAGCCTCGAAGTCCTACAGAGATTCCACATTCCAAAAAAACTTAATCAGTGACATCGGCATCAGGGGCTTCATAGCTGGTAATCCAGGACTGATTCATTTTTATAAAAGTCAAACGATCCACGGAGTCTGTGGACAGACGCATTCTATGATCAGTAACGAAACCTCCTGCAGCACTGAATGCCTGTTCTGAAAGCACGCTGGATGCAGGGCAGCCCAACAACTCAATAGCATACTGGGCAAGTTCTGGCCAGTGGTCTATTCACATGACCCAGTAAGTCAGTGGATCGTCAGCTGGAAAGCTCTCCATCTCTGTTTTGGCCCCAAGGTAATCGTCCACCATGTGATGCAGACGCTGCCAATGGAATGTGGAAGCTGACAGCCCTGGGCGGCGAGGACTAAAAAAATTACGAAATGCCTCACTTAGGCAGACGCCTTCTCCTACGCTCCTCTCTTGACCAACAGAAGACTCAAAATGACGTTTTTCACGACACTTTAACCTACTGGAGTCAGGAAAAATGTTCAATAAAATCCTTTTTAATGTGTCCTCAAGAAATCTTAGCTTCTGCACTCTCTGTGGGGATGGGATGAGTTATGAGACCTTCCCCTGATAATGGTGGTCAAGGAGGGTTGCCAACCAGTAATCATCCTTCTCCTTTATGCAACATATTCTTGGGTCCTTTTGCAGGCTTTGAAGCATGAGGTTGCCCATGAGAAGCAGGGTAGAGCCTCATCACCACCAGCTGTATGGAGATGTGGGGACACAACAAGCTGCAGCACTGAGCCCTGTTCTGCATCCTTTCGAGTTGCAAGCAGTGTTAGCCAGTGTGCTGTGAACAAAATATACCGTCCCTGTCCATGCTTGCTGGACCACGTGTCAGCATTAAGGTGGATTTTACGACTGACTGCCTTGCCCAACAATGCCAGAACATTCCCTTCCACATGATGGTAGAGAGATGGAACCGCCTTACATGAAAAGTAGTAGTGACTGGGAACCTGCCATTGTGGTGCAGCACATTGTGCAAATTCATGGAAGGGTGCAGAATCCACCAGGCTGAAAGGCAGAAGTTGGAGAGCCAACAGCTTTGACAAGCTTGCATTTAGATGCTGGGTATGTGGGTGGCAGGGACTGTATTTTTTTTTCCGCTGCAGCAGATGGGGCAGAGAAATTTGCCGGCTACAGTCTACAGCTGGTGGTGTGCTGCTGGCAGATGTGCTGCTAGGACCTGGGACACCCTGTGCTATACAATCATCCCTGTCAGTGGAGGTTGCTGAGAGGTAATGACTCGGTATAGCAGGGGCAGAATGAAGCGGGTAAGGAGGAGGAGGGACAGATTTGTGCCCCTTTTGTGTGGCTTTTAGGGGCTCTTGCCAACGGGCTGAGTGGTTGGACCTTAAATGCCTTGTTAAGCATGTGGTACCCAAATGGTTGGTGTTTTTGCCACGTTTGATGTGCCTGAGACACAGTTTGCAGATAGCAACAGTGCGATCTGATGCAGATGTGCTGAAAAAGGCCCAGACAACTGAGCTTTGGGGAGTGGACCAGGAGATAACAGCTGCAGAATGTGATGGAATAGGGTGGCTGCTCTCTACTCTTTCTTGATGTTGGCTTTCTTGGGGTTTTGCCGCCTCACCTTCAGTTTCCTCCTCTGCTCTATCTGGCACCCAAGTCACATCAGTGACCTCATCATGATCATCATCAACTCCATCTCCATCTTCATCTCCTCCATCTTCATCATTACCACTGGAGACAACTTGGCAATACGCTGTGGCTTGGGGAACATGAATGCCAATTTGTCTACCAGTGTTCCTCCCTCTCTCTAGGCTCATGTTCCTGTCATCCTCAACCTCAGAACCAACATCTGAATCCAGTAATGGCTGGGCATCATCAAGGAGCAAGTGACTGACGCTGTGGTCAAATAACTCAGCTGACTCCTCAATGGCTGATGTTGGGGCTATGGCAGGAATAGATGTGGACAAGGAGGCAGGTTTATCCACTCTGGCAACTGCAGGGGACTGCACACTTGTCTCTGCTTGCATGACAGAGGATGAGGAGGATGAAGAAGGGTTAGTAAGCCAGTCCACCACCTCCTCTGCATGCTGTGGCTGGATAGCATGGGCAAACTTACTAAACAGAGGAAATGATGCCCTGCCTGAGGACTGACCACTACGTCCACCTTTGCCTGTGGACACATTTGTTGCTGGCACCCTTACAGTGCCAAGAGAACACGTGCAGCAAATGTAAAGAGGAAGTTGAAATCTGTACGTAGATGCGCTTTAATCAATGTAAAGAGGTGTTTGGTGCACTTTAATTTGAGTACTCACACTACACAGACACACTCCAGACACACTATAATATACTGCAATATAATGCGCCAAATGTACAGTGACGCACAGAACTATATGGCGTTAAACTGGTAGTAACACACAGAAAAGTAAATGACGTTAAACTGGCAGTAACGCACACAGAACTATATGGCGTTACACTGGCAGTAATGCACACAGAACTATATGGCGTTAAACTGGCAATAACGCACACAAAACTATATGACGCTAAAATGGCAGTAATGCACACAAAACTATATGGCGTTAAACTGACAGTAACGCACACAGAATTAAATTGCGTTAAACTGGCTGTAACGCACACAAAAGTAAATGGCATTAAACTGGCAGTAACGCACACAAAACTATATGGCATTAAACTGGCAGTAGCGCACACAGAAGTAAATGGCGTTAAACTGGCAGTAATGCACACAAAACTATATGGCGTTAAACTGGCAGTAACGCACACAAAACTATATGGCATTAAACTGGCAGTAACGCACACAGAAGTAAATTGCGTTAAACTGGCAGTAACGCACACAAAAGTAAATGGCATTAAACTGGCAGTAACGCACACAGAACTATATGGCATTAAACTGGCAGTAACACACACAGAAGTAAATGGCGTTAAACTGGCAGTAACACACACAGAACTAAATGGCGTTAAACTGGCAGTAACGCACAAAACTATATGGCATTGAACTGGAAGTAACGCACACAGAATTATAAGACAAAAAGAGGGAAATTTGAGACTTTAAATGAAGTGGTTGACTCATGTAGATGAATATGGTCAACTTTAATTATTGGAGTAAAAGTATACAAATACATAACAGTAGTATAATTTATATAAAAAAGTCAATGGATAAATGTTACCATATTTGTACATATGCATAACAGTAGTACCAGCATGTTCATAAATGTATACATGGTCAGCACATAGCAATGGCATATAGCATGGTCAATTCACATATTAACTGGCAGCATAGTTGGTAATTCAATAAATTCAAAAATGAATGGTGTATCCAGATATATATCCTAATAAAGCACATAGCTACATCCTCAGAGCCCGACGTGTTTCTGTGTAAAAACACTTCTTCAGGGGCGGATGTTATAGGGTATCTATAAAAACATATAACGTAGAATATAGTTAAAATTAATTCTAATATTAGGGTAAGTACTACAGGACAAGACAATGTCGTCAACCCTGAGCGCTTACGTGCCACAGGTAGCGACGGAGTGTAGTGTATGCAGAACCAGGGCCATAAGAGTGGTCCGTTCCGGGTAGCTGAGGTGGTCATGTACCCCATAACCAGGGTGGCACACACGCAGAACTCCCAAAAATGCAGACCTCTCATCTCAAAAGTATGTCCAGAATGGTGAAAAGGAATGGAGGTTTTGATGTGACCTATATTGGATGAGTAAAGTGACCATTAGTTGGTGAAAGTGATGTGGGAATAGAGACCCAAATAGAAGGGTGAGATATAGTGTACGATTGAGGTGGTGGTATTAACCACCTCAAGTGTACTGTACTGAGTACTATGGAGAGTCCATTAACCAAAATAATGAGAAAGATAAAGGAGAGAGGGGGAGACATGCTGGGATAATATTACCTTGAATAGAGATTTAAAAAAAGGAAAGAGCTTCCAAAAGGTGCGGCATTCCACATGTGTGTTAGGAGAGAGGAACTGCGTTCAGGGAGTCATCTTATGTATGCCCGGGGGGGGGGGCCGCCACCAATGTCACGCGCATGAAAAATGTGGGGAGGGGCCCACGCACGCATTGCATACGCCGCCCATGGCAGAGCGCCAAAACCCCTACTGTCGGGCAGATGGAACAACACACAGCCCCACCGTGCCACCATAATATGATGCCACACACAGAGCCACGGTGCGTGGCGCTGATGCGCTGTGGAAAGCCTCCCCGCCCCCCGGAGGACAGAGGGGAAGGGTGAGAGGGAGAGCACGCAGAGTGCATCGCAGCTCCCGGAAATCAGTCAAAAACATAGACTCGGGACTGCAACACCTGTGTTCACCGCCGGAACTGTTGGCATACTGAGATAACTGCCACCAAATGAATAGGCATGGATTTGACACGGTCTCGCCACAAAGGACAAGAACTACACATAGATGGCAGGGGAACACTGCCAAACAAAGTCAACCACCTCCAACCCTGTTGCAAATGCAGTATAAATGGAGAGTTTAAATGAGGCACATGTACCTCCATCTCAGGTTCAAAGAGACAAAAAGAGGGAAAATTGGGACTTAAATTAAGTGGTTGACTCGTGTAGATGAAAATGGTCAAGTTTAATTATTGGAGTAAAAAGTATATAAATACATAACAGTAGTATAATTCATATAAAAAAGTCAACGGATAAATGTTACCATATTTGTACATATGCAGAATGCCCCGTACACACGGTCGGATTTTCCGATGGAAAATGTCCGATCGGAGCGTGTTGTCGGAAATTCCGACCGTGTGTGGGCTCCATCGGACATTTTCCATCGGATTTTCCGACACACAAAGTTGGAGAGCAGGAGATAAAATTTTCCGACAACAAAATCAGTTGTCGGAAATTCCGATCGTGTGTACACAAATCCGACGGACAAAGTGCCACGCATGCTCAGAATAAATAAAGAGATGAAAGCTATTGGCCACTGCCCCGTTTATAGTCCCGACGTACATGTTTTACGTCACCGCGTTTAAAACGATCAGATTTTCCGACATCTTTGTGTGACCGTGTGTATGCAAGACAAGTTTGAGCCAACATCCGTCGGAAAAAATCCTAGGATTTTGTTGTCGGAATGTCCGAACAAAGTCCAACCGTGTGTACGGGGCATAACAGTAGTACCATCATGTTCATAAATGTATACATGGTCAGCACATAGCAATGGTATTTAGCATGGTCAATTCACATATCAACTGGCAGCATAGTTGGTAATTCAATAGAACTATATGGCGTTAAACTGGCAGTAACGTACACAGAACTATATGGCGTTAAACTGGCAGTAACGCACACATAACTATATGGCGTTAAACTGGCAGTAACGCACACAAAACTATATGGCGTTAAACTGGCAGTAACGCACACAGAAGTAAATGGCGTTAAACTGGCACTAACGCAATCAAATAGACGGTGTTCAACCGACACTAAACTGACGCTATCTGAACTGTTCCTACCCTACACTAATGTATGTGTGAATGACACGGTCTCACTACACTACAGTGAGACTATCTGAGCTGTCCCTACTCTAGCTGCACACTAGGCAAAGCTGAATGATGGTCCTCCTAACTACACTCACACTATCCTTAGACTGAAACTAAACTAATATTCTACACTGACAATTGAAGCAAAATAGCACAGTATAGCACACTAACTAACTAATAGTACTGAACAGACCCCTGTTCTATCTCTCTCCACGCCGAAATCACACTGAAAATGGCTGCTACTGAAAGAATACTTTTATACTGTGGGGCGGGAATGAGCCGTGATTGGATAAAGTCATGATGACAGTGTCCAATCATGACTCTGACAGTGCTCTGTGCCCTGATTGGCTGAAGCTTTCACTGCTTCAGCCAATCAGGGCTTTCAATGTACTGTTCAGTGCCGCAATGCATTGTTCGGCTGTTCGCCGAAAGTCTGAACAGCGAAAGTTTGGCCCGAACTTATGCTTGGGACAAACCATTCACCCATCCCTACTCCATACGCCCCCAGCCCCCCTCATTTTTATAATCCCTCCTCATCTTCTACCCCCCTTATCTCCATAATCCATCATCATCCCCTCCCCCTACTCATCCCAATAACCCCTTTCCATCTTCATAACAAACCCCCCCTCATCTCCTCCCCACCCCTACCATCTTCATAACTCTTCCCCATCTCCATACCCCCTCCTGATCTCCACGCCCCTCCCCCCAACTCATTTCTATAATCCCTCCTCATCTTCTACCCCCTTCATCTCCATAACCCATCTTCATCTCCTCCCCCCTCCTCATCCCCATAACCCCTCCTCATCTCCATACCCCTCCTCATCTCTACAACCCCTCTTCATCTTCTACATTCCCTCATCTTCATAATCCCTGGTCATCTCCTCCCCCTCCTCATCTCTAAAACCTCCTCATCTCCATAAATCCTCCTCATATCCACCCTTCTTCTTCATTATGTCTATAACTCCTTCTCATCTTCTACTCTCCCTCATCTCGATAAATCCCCGTCATCTCCTCTCCCTTCTCATCTTCATAAACCTTTCTCATCTCCATAACCCTTCATCATCTCCATAACCCTTCATCATCTCCTCCCCTTCCTCAACTCCATAACTCCTCCTCATCCCCTCCCCACTCCTCATCTTCATAACCCTTCCCCATCTCAATAACCCCTCCACATCTTCTACCCTCCTCATCTCCATAACCTATCGTCATCTCGCTTCTCGGCCTTTTGGCTAAGATCAAGTGTAGTATTTGTTCTTATCAGTTGCTAGAGGAGGCGCTATGCTAGTCCCTAGTGTGGGGAGGTCATATACAAATCCAATGGTGTCATTGCACCTGGAAGGGCGGTTTCGGTAGTGGCCGGTGTCTGGGCGCCTTTAGAGACGTCAGCGAGCCGAATCTGAGCCGTCCGGAAGGGTGCGCCTGGTGAGGATGGGTGCTGCATTTGGGTCTGACCAGAGGGTCGGATCCCTGGCCTTCTGGCCTAGATTGGGGTAGCTCTAGCTCCGGTCAGTTTTTCGGGAGAGAACACGGCTCCTCTCTTACTGGGGGTGGAGGAGCGGTTAGTATTCCCCGAATATAATTACGAAGGAGTGATGGGAGCGACGGTAGAGCCTGATGGTAAAGGGCTCTCACCAAGCTCTCAGAACTTTATGCCTTCCTGCCAGGAGTGGGGGCTGCTGTGGTCTGGGTTGTTGGTCAGGTTTGGGAAGAAAGGCCTGTGGTGAATGTGCCCCTGAAGTGGCAGTTCAGGGGTGCCGTACAATCACTGTGAGTGAGGGTCACTTTGATTTATGGCACCATGGTCACTTCACTATACACATGTTTTTCCCACCTGCCTGTAGGGCCGAGCCTTTTAGCTAGGACCAGGGGAAATTTTTATTCCTGGCCGAAGAGCCTGGCCATTGTATTGCATTGTATTTCACTTCTCCCACTTCCTTTTCCCCACTTTCCGAATTATTTTGAACCTGTGTTTGTCACTTTTTTTTTTCTTTTGTTTGGTGTGTACACATTTTGTCACTGTGTGATGAGTAGGGTGTGGGTCCTCGGGCCTACCCTGAAAGTCTTGGGAGGAGGAGGGGGGGATATAGGCCTTTTGGCTTGGTTCGCTCTCTCTCATGGGGTCTCCCTTCAGGGAAGTCCCACCGAGTACTTGGGTGGGTCTGTTTCGGCAGACCCTCCAGAGAAAGGAGTCCGTCTGGTTTCGGCCTAAGTACCTCAGTCCCTGTCAGGAGCCTAACGCCCCGGGCATCAGCGTACAGTCCTTCCTAGTGGAGGACAGTGTAACACCCGTCCGTTCAAAAAAAAAACAATCGTCATCTCCTCCCCCTCCCCATAACCCCCCCATCTCCCCTCCACATCTGTATACCCCCCATCTTCCTCATCTCTCCAACCCCTCTTTATCTTCTACCTTCCCTCACCTCAATAACCCCTGGTCATCTCCTGCCCCTCCTCATCTCTATAACCCCTCCCCATCTCCATAACCCCTCCTCATCTTCTACCCCCCCCCTCTCGATAACCCCTCATCATCTCCAAAACGCCTCCTTGTCTCCTCTCCATCCCTCCTCATCTCCATAACCTCTCCCTGCTTATAGTCAGAAAAAACAGGAAGTTATCAGCTCACAAGATTTCAGACCAAATCAACTGGTATTTTTGCATCTATGAAACAAACACAACAAAACGCTTTTATTAGTATATTTAGGAGACCAAAAAGGAGTAAAAAAAAAAGAAGTTTAATGATAGGGTTTGTATACACTTTAAGTAAAAATAATGAAATAATGATCTTTTTGTTCCGTAGCTTCCTGGCAAAGATTTGCTTAAAGACACAGATAAGAAACAATATGCGTCTGTGGTGGTGAGGTCGAATGAGTGCTCCCTTCAGAAAGTCGTTTTGTTGTCCTTCCACAGTGGATACATCTTCATACAGACAGACAAGCCTATCTACAACCCTGGAACTCTGGGTAATATGCTATGTTGCTTAGCCATTTTGTAATAAACCTTCATCCAGAAAGAGACATTTACTGTAAAGATGACAATTGATGTATTGTTCCCTCTGCTGGGTTTATCAGTAAATTGATTTTCCAATTAACATTTCATTAAAGTTTTGTAATCGTCCATTCAGTAGCTCTACAATTGAGTAACGATGAGCTCAGGCGTGTTTGCACAGCCCACGTGCATTTCATTAAAGTTTTGTAATTGTCCATTCAGTAGCTCTACAATTGAGTAAGGATGAGATCAGGCGTGTTCTCACAGCCAACGTGCAGAGCCCTCCAGGAAGTCGGCACTGCGCTGCGCTAATAACACGCAGTGAGACATTGTCCCGATGCGCGGCTGCAGAGATCAGGAAATGTCTCACTGCCTGTGACTAGCGCAGCGCAGTGCCGACTTCCTGGCGGGCTCTGCACATGGGCTGTGCGAACATGCCTGAGCTCATCCTTACAATTGAGCCACATCAGTACCTTGAAAGTCACATAGTAAGCTTGATAACGAACTAAAGACCTTCAAGGCCACCATATCAAACAGTTGGTGGTCAGGCACAAATCAAAGTCTAGACTCGAAGATTTCAAGGGAACAACGAAGAACTTGAATGAATATGATTCTCTGCTACTAAGGTAGAACTGTGGTCAAACTATAAAATCACATATGTGATGTAGACTGCCCATACCAGTAGGGCCGGCCATACACAGTTCAAATTAAACGACTGAGATTCGAACCATTAATGGGCAGGCTGAATATACCAAGTTGATCGATCAACCCAAGTTGGGTACAGCCAGCCTGCCAGATTCCTTTACGATTATCCCTAATGGCTGCTATAGCCACTAGCGATAATCATTGTCTTCTTCCAGCGGGGATAGCTCCCCTCGCCCTCCCACTGGGAGAAGACAATAGTTGATTCCCAAGTCAGCACTGTCTGTGTTGATGGGGGAAGTGTGTGAATTTGCGCCGTGTATGGCTGGCCTAAGACAAGGCTTTCTGTATACTTAAGCCATTTTCTAAATACCTATTGTCTACTTTGCTGCTGCTGTAGCTGCTTACATTCTGGCAACACTGATAGCCATATCAGTCAATAGCCACACGTAGCTTACCTGCAGTCTTTTAGATCTCAGCACATCGCAGGTTCTGCAGGGGCTTGCATGGAAATGACAAGATTGCCCTGCTTCTGTCCCTCTTTTCCTCCAGTACGCGTTTCGCTTTAAGCTAAAATTCAGGTTGGAAGGTATTTTTACTGCATAATTATTGAGGGATTGCTGGGTAAACTGACAATCACTGTAGTAGTTGGTCCAATTAATATAATCAGTTCTTTTATTGGAGGTTGTGAAGAGAAGGGGAAGTGGCATCACAATTTCCACTTCCTCCAATCAGAGAACACCTTGTATTTACTGAAAAAAATACAAGAAGTGCTAGGAATGGTGGCGGTGTCGAGCGTACGACCCCCCCGGTGGTCAGTGTGTAGAAGGGAAGCTGTTTGGCTATGACTGTAGTAGAACTGCATACTTACATTGGTCCAAGTTGGATCATACTTGGAGCTCAGCTTTAAAAATAAGCATCCTTACGATTAAACACTTTGTGCGAAATACGCTAAGGTTTTTTTGGGGGGTTTTTTATGTCTGTCTGTGCATGCCTGTATATCTTTACAATAAATATTACGGTCATGCAAGACAAACAAGAGAATGAAGTGTTCATTTTACTTGAATTTTGTTGAACATATCAAGACCAGGCAAAGCTGTAATCCTTGAAGCGTGGGACATGTAAAGCTGACTCCCTTTCAGCAGCAAAGTTTCTGCGTTGATTTTTTTTATGTTGTTTTGCTTTTGAATGAATCTTATATACATTTTCCTTTATTTCAGTTTAATCCTGTGCACAGAAAAAGTTATTTTAAAATATTTTTAAAAACGTTAAATATATTCGCCTACAGGCAAAAAAAATATATAACTAAACTTAGTGTACATCAAATGTCTTTGTAAATCTATATTATTTAGAAGTAGTGGGAACATTATCTGTCCTGACCTCAACCCGATAGAACACCTTTGGGATGAATTATGCTGCATACACACGACAGGACTTTCCGGCAGAATAAACTCTGACGGTATTTTCAAAGGAGTTCCGATGGCGTTCCACTGAAACGGACTTGCCTACACACGATCACCCCAGAGTCCAATAGTTTAGAACGCGATGACGTAGGACGGGACTAGAAAAAGGAAGTTCAATAGCCAGTAGCCAATATCTGCCCTTGCATCGTTTTTGGTCCGTCGGAATAGCATACAGACGAACGGTTTTCCCAATAGGAACTGATTCCATCGGAAAGATTTAAAACATGTTCTATCTCTAGGTCCGGCAGAATTTTCGAAAGAAAAAGTCCGATGAAGCCCACACACGATCGGAATGTCCGATGGAATTATTCCGTCGGACCTTTTCTGCCGGAAAGTCCGGTCGTGTGTACGCGGCATTAGGGTGGAGACTGTGAGCCAGGCCTTCTCATTCAATATCAGTGCCCGACCTCACAAATGTACTTCTGGAAGAATGGTCAAACATTCCCATAGACACACTCCTAAACCTTGTGGACAGCCTTCCCCGAAGAGTTGAAGCTGTTATAGCTGCAAAGGGTGGGCCAACTCAATATTGAACCCTACGTACTAAGACTGGGATGCCATTATAAAGTTCATGTGCGTGTAAAGGCAGGCGTCCCAATACTTTTGGTAATATAGTGTATTTTTTCCTTAATTCCAGCCAGGTGCTTCAACACGTGTGGTAAAAATGCTCACTCACCAAACATATGCGGCCAATAAAGGCCTGTCAAGCTTTGCAGATGGAACCAGAAGTAGAGATGGGGTGGATAATTGTGTAGAATGCTTGGAAGCACAATAAATGTTAGGGTCTTCTCCCCCTTCACAAGTCACAATCTAAGGATAAAAGAACTGGCAACATGTGTGATTCTATATTGATTCCGGTCTTCTGTATTATTTGTTTTTAGTAAAGTACCGTCTCTTCATCACTGGACATTTTTTGGAGCCTGATGCCCGAACTGTGGATGTGGAGTTCATTGTAAGTATCTTTCCTTTGCTCCTGGTGGCTGAACAGAGTGACAGGGGGGTGTAAGAAAGCTAATATAAATCTGTCAGGGTTGTAGATTTTTAATTTATTTTTTCTTAAAGGGGTTTAATCCTGGGCAGCCAGAGGAAAATAGGAAAAATAATACACAGAGCACAGGGGTCAGGAGTGTGCAACGCACAGAGTGCAGGCATCAGGATTGCAAAAAACATAGAGTGCAGGGTTCAGGATTGCAGAACGCACAAAGCCTCAGGGTCAAGTGTGTATAACACACAGTGTGCCAAGGTTAGGAGTCCAGAACCAGTACAGATCTTCCCCCCAGTAAAGCTCACCCCCTTAGTACAGCTCCCCCAGTACAGATCCACCCTTAGTACAACTTCCTCCGAATACAGATCTCCCCCCTAGTACAGCTTCTCTTAGTACAGATCTACCCCCCCCCACCATGCCACCCGATACAGATTTCCCCCGCCAGTACATATCTGCCCTCCTTAATACAGCTCCACTCAATGGAAATCTCTCCCCATTAGTAAAGCTTCCCCCAGGAAAGATCTCTTCTCCAGTACAGATTCTTACCCCTAGTACAGAGTTCCCTTCTCTTAGTGAAGCTCCCCCAGGTCAGTTCCTCCTTCCCTTAATACAGCTCTCCTCCCAATACTGCTCTCCTCTCAGTACAGATCTCCTCCCTCTATGTAATGCCCACCAGTCAAACCAGGCAGTTCCAAGTGAGTGGTGGTCCTATGTCATGTTTCAGATCCCAGGAGGAGATAAGGAAATCCTCCCTTGCTCTGAACTACAGATGCCTGTGTCAGACCTGACAAGTGGCAGGAGAGGCAGCTGCACAATAGATACTCTGGGGAGGGTTTTGAGCATCTTACTTCCCCCCACTTCCTTATCTATGCCCCTGGAATCTGTGAAGGTCTGCGTTACCATGAACCTCTTACTTTGCCCTGCAAGGCCGGAGGTGCACTTTAAAGTAGACACATATGGCATTTAAAAACCAAACAGATTGTCTACCTATTTCCTAAAATAGGAAAAGTACAGGGATTTTTATTTTTCCATAAAACATCGGACACTACACAACCTGTGCTACATATGGACCGAATAGGTCATTGAAATCACTTAAGGCCCATACACACGATCGGACTTTTTGACGACAAACATGCAAATTAGCTGTCTTGGAGCAACATGCGACCGTGTGTTTGCTCCATCGGACAAACTCTTGCTAGGGGCATGCTGGGACTGTGACGTCATAAGGGGGCGGGGTCATCGAATGACATCACCCGGTGACCACGCCCCATGCCTATATAAGTCATTGCAAGGCGCTCACACAGCATTACAGCGGGAGAGAGCATCGTGTCAACATCGGAAGAAGAGAAGAGGGGGAAGACGACGAAGAAGAACGGGCCACCGCTAGCAAGAGAGCGGCAAATAAGCAAAAGATAAAGGAGGAGACCGGCAGAAGAACCGGACACCGGGAGAAGAACCGGACACCGGGAGAAGAGGCCGGAGAGAGCAGAGAAGAACCCGACATCGGGAGAAGAGGCCGGAGAGACCCCCGAAGTCGGAAGAAGACCCCCGAAGTCAGAAGAAGACCCCCGGAGCTGCCTAATAAATTACTTTAAAAACCTGTGTAGTGTGTTTTTTTTATTGACACTTTTTTCCCTAGGTGAATGGGTAGGGGTACGATGTACCCCATACTCAATCACATAGGGTGGGGGGCTGGGATCTGGGGGCTCCCGGATTCCGATAAGCCGCCCGCCTGCAGACCCCGAAAAACAATGGCCAGGGTTGTTGGGAAGAGACCCTTGTCCACTTCAATATGGGGACAAGGTGCTTTGGGGTGGGGGGGCCGCAGGGTGCCCCCCTCCCCCAAAGCACCCACCCCCCATGTTGAGGGCATACGGCCTGGTACATCTCGGGGGGGGGGGGGGGGCGCTCGCTCGTCCCCACCCCCTTTCCTGACCGGCCGGGCTGCGTGCTCGGATAAGGGTCTGGTATGGATTTTGGGGGGACCCCCACGCCATTTTTTCGGTGTAGGGGGTTCCTCTTAAAATCCACACCAGACCTAAGGGCCTGGTATGCCGTTTTTTTATTTAAAATTTGGTGTGGAGTTCCTCCTCATGATTTATACCAAACACAGTGCCTGGCATTGATGGGGATCTAAGTCGGATCCCCGCATCAGTGTGAACCCGGCTCGCAAGGTGTCAATCTCACCGATAAAAGCGGCGAGATCGACACTATCAGACAATACAGAAGTTGACCAAAGGGTGGTGGTAAAGAGCTGAAAAACCACGTGATTTGGTGAAAGTTGGCTGAAAAAGTTCTGCCGTGTGAATGCAAAACAAACTTATGGCCAGCGCCCTTTGTACAAAAATCCATGGGTAAGTTTGTACAAAGTCCGATCGTGTGTATGAGGCTTTAGAGGTTAGAAGACACATTGTTCCATGACACTTTTTCTTTTCAATAATTTTTAATGAAATTTTCAAGAAAAACAGGTAAGTACAAAAACAGTACAATAATTTAATTCACCACGGCATACACTACTGGTTACAAAAGCCTGCCCCTATACTACTCTAGCCAGCCCCTATACTGCCCTAGCCTGTCTATATACTACCCCAGCCTGTCCCTATACTGCCCTAGCCTGTCCATATATTACCCTAGCCTGTCAATATACTACCCTAGCGTGCCCATTTACTACCCTAGCCTGTCTATATACTACCCTAGCCTGGCTATATACTACATTAGCCTGTCTATATACTTCCTTAGCCTGCCCCTATACTGTCCTAGCCCGCCCCTTGGAATTGAACATAATAGTATGTCATATAATTTTGCAAATAGACAAGGTGCTGTTGCATCTAAATCTGAACCTGATAAATGAAATTTTCGTTTTAAATATGATATAAAATAATGGATGTGGGGGCCTTTTGGTGGGCGTAATTTTTTTTGGGGGGGGTGGGGGCAGCATTTTATTCTTGGACCCAGGCAGCACTATGTCTTGGGGCAGCCCTGGTGCCCATACAACCCATAAGGGACCTTTCACCCGCCTTTCCCATACCAAGTTACCCCCAACAACCAAAATACCCAAAACCTAGATACCTACAAATACAGGGCGAGAGGGTGGGAAGTTCTTCCTTCCTTGCTGACCTCCGACTGAAGCCCACCCCCACTCAGTTACCAGACAACCCCCTACAGCTCCACCCATCTCTGATCATAACCCAATCACCTAAATTCTTTCCTTGCTTACTTTTAAAATAGCCCCACTTGCCGCAGCTATACCCAAGCCCCTTTAACCCCTGTCATGCCAGGCCCTTAGCTTATGGCATTCTTGTTTTACTCCGAGCCTCCCCCTACTGAAGTCGCTCTGACTTTAGAAAAGATTCCTGTACTACTTCAAGGCAAATTCTTTTCTACACTTCTATCAAAGTAGTACTCAAGTCGCCAGGAAGTTGCCTGGCAAAGTCGCACCGTAAGTCGCGGCAGTGTGAACCGAGCCCGAGTCTTCTTGGTGAGTTGGGGCTGCCTGTGGACTCTGCCAGGTCTGAAAGTTGTCATACCGTCAGCACAGACTGGATCTCAGGAGGTATCTTCAAATGCATAAAGCACCATTTGAAAGAGAGCATATCATATATAAATATATACAGCTGGGGGGCACTACATTATTAGAAACAAGTACGAGATTTTTTAAATACCTTTATAGAGGGGGCCACACTATTCTTTTAAGTGGTCTTTCAGCATTTTAAATGAGACAAATACAATTTATAGTATTTTAGTATGTTGTTTATATGATTTGGTAACAGATTCATTGCCTAAAAGCTGACTGCCAAGCAAACAGCTAAATACACAAATGGGAGATGTTTTACCTGCCAAAGGATTTGTATTTCTGCCCATTCAGTTCTGAGATTTACACAGATCTGCCACCGAGCACAGTCCTGTCTGGCAGGACAGAAGACCTGATTTTTCTCTTACAGGTCTTGTCCTTCTCCCTCCTTGAAACTGGATAGTGAAAGGAGGAGCAGCACACTGATGAGCTCATCCCTCTGCTCTCTCCCCCTTTAACATGTTCCTTGCAGCGCAGCAGAACGGTTTGGTGCCTTGTGTTTCTTCTCACTCCCCCAGTCTGAGTTTTCCCATACATGGGTCTCCAAAAGGTTGCCATCAAGTCAAATTCAGCTTCTTAGACTGCTTGCATTTTTATTAATGATGTATTAACCGCTTGCTGACCGCCGCACGCAGATATACGTTGGCACAATGGAACAGGCAGGCAAATGGGGGTACAGGTACGTACCTTTAAATTTGCCGCCTTTCGGGCGTGCCTGCGGGTCCCGGGAACTCAATGTTCTCCGGCGGCCCATGATTGCGGTGTGGAGAGGTAGAACGGGGAAGTGCCTATGTAAACAAGGCATTTCCCCATCCTGCCTTGTGTCATGACAGAGATCTACTGCTCCCTGTCATTGGGAGCAGTGATCGCTGTCATGTCCTAGGTGGCCTCTCCCCCCACAGTTAGAATCACTCCCTAGGACACACTTAACCCATTCATCGCCCCCTAGTGGTTAATCCCTTCCCTGCCAGTGTTATTTACACAGTAATCAGTTTTATAGCACTGATCGCTGTATAAATGACAATGGTCCCAAAATAGTGTCAAAAGTGTCCGATGTGTCCTCCATAATGTCACAGTCATGATAAAAACCGCAGATCGCCGCAGTTACTAATAAAAAATAATAATAAAAATGCCATAAATCTATCCCCTATTTTGTAGATGCTATAACTTTTGCGCAAACCAATCAATATACGCTTATTGCGCTTTTTTTTTTTATCAAAAATATGTAGAAGAATACATATCGGCCTAAACTGAGGGAAAAATATTTTTTTTTATATATTTTGGGGATATTTATTATAGCAAAAAGTAAAAAAAAATTGCGTTTTTTTTCTTTTTCAAATTGTCGCTGTTTTTTTGTTTGTAGCGCAAAAAATAAAAACCGCAGAGGTAGTCAAATACCACCAAAAGAAATCTCTATTTGTGGGAAAAAAGGACTTCAGTTTTGTTTGGGTACAACGTCGCACGACTGCGCAATTGTCAGTTAAAGCGGCGCAGTGCCGAATTGCAAAAAGTGCTCTGGTCAGGAAGGGGGTAAAATCTTCCGGGGCTGAAGTGGTTAATGATTACAGATCTGCATTCATTTGTGTCTTTTATAGTGGCCTGCAGTTCAGCTTTAACAAATCTTTTTAACCCAAAAACGGATTCTAAAGATACGTTCTTCACTATACACATAGAAGCTAAAATGCCCAAAAATAATTATTTTACAAGAAAATCTCCCACTTCTAGTATTTTTCAGGCCCGGGGTATTTTGTAACTGCTGTGTTTGCAGTTGGTGAGCGATAACCTTGCCTCTTGAATTGTTGGCTGTTGCACAATGTGTACAGAATGGATTGTTTAAATAATTACCCCGGTGTGGAAACTGGACTGGCGTGTTTAAAGGACCAGGAAATCTAAAGAGAAAAAGGACATTATGTAAATGATCTGCTAGTAATAGTTAGCGAACGGCCTTTACAGCTAGTTCTGCTAGTGCTCATTCACACATACACTATATTACCAAAAGTATTGGGACACCTGCCTTTATATACACATGAACTTTAAAGGCATGCCAGTCTTATGCCGGCCATACACGGTTCGAATTTCGTAAGAATTTTCTTTCGAAAATCGTATGAAAGAATTTTCGGATGAATTTCGCACCATTAGTGGCCTGCAACAACGGCCGATTTTCGTGCGGCAATCAAATTTTAGGAATCGGACATGTTGGAAATTTTTAGAAAAACGAACGATTTTCTAATCAATGATGGGAGAATCGTGCGAGAAATGTAATAAGAAAAGAAAATTTACGGAGAGAAAAGAAGATTCCCAGCCACGAAAATTCTTTTCTGTAGCAACATGCAGTGAAATTGAAGGCTTGTTCGAAATTCGACCGTGTATGGCCTGCTTTAGTCTGTAGGGTTCAATATTGAGTTGGCCCACCCTTTGATGCTATAACAGCTTCACCTCTTCTGGGAAGGCTGTCCACAAGGTTTAGGAGTGTGTCTATGGGAATGTTTGACCATTCTTCCAGAAGCGCATTTGTGAGGTCAGGCACTGATGTTGGACAAGAAGGCCTGGCTCAAAGTCTCCACTCTAATTCATACCAAAGGTGTTCTATCGGGTTGAGGTCAGGACTCTGTGCAGGCCAGTTAAGGTTCTCCACCCCAAACTCGCTCATCCATGTCTTTTTGGACCTTGCTTTGTGCACTGGTGTGCAGTCATGTTGGAACAGGAAGGGGTCATCCCCAAACTGTTCCTACAAAGTTGGGAGCATGAAATTGTCCAAAATATCTTGGTATGCTGACGCCTTAAGAGTTCCCTTCGCTGGAACTAAGAGGCCAAGACCAATCCTTAAAAAACAACCCTCCACCATAATCCCCCCTCCACCAAATGATTTGGACCAGCGCACAAAGCAAGGTCCATAAAGACATGGTTGAGCGAGTTTGGGGTGCAGGAACTTGACTGGCCTGCACAGAGTACTGACTGGTGCTGTGCATTTTGGTGGCCGCAAATGCACACACATTTGACAGATGCATGGGGGTGCTAGTAAAGCGGTAGTAAACAGCAGTTAAAGAAAAAAAAAAATCCCCTCCAAGGCAATGTCATAATGGGCTAGTATGCATTGCATACTGGCACATTATGAGGTCCAGCGCGGTATGCCGGACCTTCAGAGTGCATGCGCCAATGATTTGGCCGGTTGCATGCACTCTGAATAGCTTCTAAGCAGTGCAAGTTTTGGAGATATTCACAATACGTACAGACAAGCCTTATTACAGGGTTACCTGTAGGCAAAAGATGAAAAAGTGAGTTTACTACTACCTTAAGAATAAATGGCACCTGAGCATGTCTGCAGAAGGTTGAGTTTTTGAGCAATGCAGCTGGTGTAAGCAGCAGTGGCGGCTGGCGCTCAATATTTTTTGTGGGAGATGGACGAGAAGGCAGCAATTAGCCCCCCAGCCCCCCCCCCCGCAGGAGACGGATGAGAAGGCAGCGATCAGAGGCCTCCTTACCTTAGGAGGCAGGTGACAAGGATCCGGGGTAGGGCTGCTGCTCCCTGCTCCAGCTACTCCTCGCTCTGGGGCCGTTGCTTCTCCTCCCAACCGAACAGGCAGTGGGTCCTGAGACCCAATTGGCTGGGAGTCCTAAGACTCCCTGGCCAATCAGGTCTCAGGACCCGCTTCCTGATTGGCCAGGAGGAGAAACAGGAAGACAATAGCGAATATTGATTTGCTATTGTCACACAACTGGGTGGGCTCAGGGCGCAGTGCTCTGTGCCCCGAGACCATCCTTATTTGAAGCCAATTAGAGCCTCAGGCTCTAATCATGTGGTTAAAAAAAAAAGAAAATCATGTGGTTCAAAAAAAAGAAAATCTCGTTGCGGTGGTATCTGACGCCTGCTAAGTTAGCATCCTTCAATCACCAAACCTCTAACACATGTTGGAGATGTAAAGCGTTTAAAGGAGACATCTTCCATACATTCTGGACATACCCCTCTATAACGACATATTGGGAAGACACATTTAAACTCATTTCAAACGTAACCAACAACACATTACTCCCCTCACCTGAACTAGCGGTACTGAATTTAAGAATTGATCAATTGCCTCATCCCTTTAGACATATTTCAACCCATATACTACTGGCCTCAAGACTCAACCTAACGAGACTGTGGAAATCAGATAAGGTCTCCACAGTTGCCCATACTATTGACCAAGTAAACTTACATTACAGTTAAGAAACTATAATGGCCGCCAGCATTGGTCAAGCCACAAAGACTCGGAAAGCTTGGAGTCCCTGGCTAAATTGGTCTAAAGGTACAACAGTACTGTAGTACTATCGCATATGTTTAACTATCTTCTTGACAAGCATTATGTAAGTTGAACTTAGTCCCAGTGGTTACATAAGTACATGAATGTTTGTTATACAAGTTATACGAGGTACTTATCCTCACCAATCCTCTGCACGTCGACTCTTCTCTCCTCCTGGGACACAAAAGGGCTCCCGATTGGGGTGTCAAGATATATGATGTAGCAGCGCTCAAGTCCGTGGATATAACAGTAAAATGACGTTAAAAATAAGTATCTAAATATATATCTCTCTCTATCTATACAGTGATAGGTAAAATAATCTATAGAAAGGATAAAAAACTATGGAAGGAATAAAAAATGGATAAAAAATGATAAATAATTAATAAATAATAAACAGTGGCCCATAAAAATAGTCCAGAAAAGAGTCTATGATATGTAGATCATCCGTAATGTAGATGGATGTGGGAGCCAGGGGGATCTATGCAACCAGGATACCAAGGGCAGCTTCCCGTTGAGTGAAGTCAATTCTCCATGTATACATAAAAAATCCAAAGAGAAAGCGCCTCTTAAGTATCAATGATTTATTCAAGTGATAAAAGCATATGTAAACACTTACATTAAGGCTGACGAATAACAGCTTCCATAGAGAACTAATCCCGGTGTTCGTCAAAAAATCCCAATGGTGTGGGGCTGGATGGATGCCGAGCAGATGGCCGCGGACCTCCGCTCGGAAGCGCCGGCTGTGTGTGCGGTATAGTGAAGGAATCACTTCCGCGTTCCAACAGGTCACATGGGTGATGACATCACTCGGGTAGTTCAGATTCGCTGGGGTCCACTACGCATTTCTGAGCATGCACGAAGCTCATAATGGGCATGTGACACTTGATAAAGGAGCGCGCATGCCCGTTACGAGCTTCGTGCATGCTCAGAAACGCGTAGTGGACCCCAGAGAATCTGAACTACCCGAGTGACGTCATCACCCATGTGACCTGTTGGAACGCGGAAGTGATTCCCTCACTATACCGCACACACAGCCGGCGCTTCCGAGCGGAGGTCCGCGGCCATCTGCTCGGCATCCATCCAGCCCCACACCATTGGGATTTTTTGACGAACACCGGGATTAGTTCTCTATGGAAGCTGTTATTCGTCAGCCTTAATGTAAGTGTTTACATATGCTTTTATCACTTGAATAAATCATTGATACTTAAGAGGCGCTTTCTCTTTGGATTGGGGTGTAAGGGAAGGAGAGGAGTTCATAGACGTTGAAAATCATTCTTGAGCTAATTTACAAACAATATGTTAGATACAACTATGTTCTCTCGTGTATTTCACCATTTCTCAACGTTGTTGCACGATGCACAATGTTCACATTGTTACATGTATTTACCTGTAAAATCTCAATAAAAACCGATCAATGGAAAAAAAAAAAAAACATTGAAATACATGCGTCCGGTGCCCTGCATGTAGATTAGGGGCTGGGCGCATGGATTAGGGGGGTGGTGCCCCTGTGCCCCGTATGGACAGGCTGCCACTGGTGAACAGGCTTTTAAAATCTCACCACACCAAACTGAATGGTACTGTGCAGGGGCGGACTGACCATTGAGCCACTCGGGCACTGCCCGAGGGCCCTGGGCCACTAGGGGGCCCCATCAGGGTTGCCAGCCTCAGTAAAACCAGGAACAGCATGTAAAAATCTGTGGTTTTTTTACATCTGTCTTTGTATACTGTGTGTACATGTATGTGTATACTGAGTGATTGTATACTGTGTGTGTGTATACTGTGTGGCCCCATAATCTCTGATTGCCTGGGGGCCCCATAATCTTCTATTGCCCGGGGGCCCCATGAGTTATCAGTCCGCCCCTGGTACTGTGGTACCATATGCTTTGGCAGCCACAAACGCACACACGTTTGCCAGATGCGTGGGGGTGCCATTAAGAATAAATGGCACCTGTGCATGTCTGTAGATAACAGATTGTTTTTGAGTGGTGCAGTAAAACATGCGATTTTGCGCATGTTCCCACACCTGGTGTCAACAGGCCCTTTGACTAGCAGCATAAGGATTAAAAATAGTTCATATTGATTGAGAAAGTTCCTCTTTAACAGTTAAAATGGACACATGTCAACCACCCCCTGACACTCAGAGTCCAGAAAAAAACTGTATTGTAAATGCAGTTCACACCTGGTGGGAAGTCAACCCGACGGGGTATGTTGCAGTGAACAGTGTAGCAGTAGGTCTTCGGATGCACTGACAGCGTCTTTGTCGAGGGATGGATTATTGAATGCAGTCTGGCTAGCCTATGCCCAAACGGGGAGGTTTCCAGGAAGGTCAGCATGTCCCTGCTCTTTCCCTACACATCTGGAACCTCACCCTACCACTAATACTGTCCCTGACAGACAGGTGACCTGACCCTACACTACCCACATGCGAAATGTGCTCCAAGTCCAGGAGCCAGGGTCTTAAATAGAATCTGCTTGACCCAAGATGGCCACCAGAGTCACATGGGCTGGCAGCATCTAAACAGATAGCTTCCCCAGTGACCCTGAAACCATAGAGGAACCATGTTCCACTAGATCTCCCCTCCCTCTGCAATGCCGTTGTGGTTGAGCACCACCTGCAGTGAAGAAAGGAGACTGCACCTGCGCACAGGAGCTGAATATAATACCACTCTTATTTTCCTCAAAACTCAAAAGTCAGTAACAAGACGGTCAAATTAAAGGCTAAGCTCACCTTTGTAAAATAAATAAATAAATAAATGCGCATCTTTTTTCAGGTAAAAAAATGAGCATTTATTATTATTTTTTTAACAAGGAGCTTGCAAAGCATTGCTCTGGCGATCAGCAGATCGTAGGTGCAATGCAGGACTCCTGGCGACAGAACCGACAGTGTAAGCTGTCGGTTTGTATCTCGTACAGTACAGGCAGGCACTTATATAATGACAGGAAGAGACAATGAACTACCTAGAGCACTCAACAGTGCCCTGGTAGTACATCGAGAACTACAAGCCGACAGCCGCAAAGGCTGTCAGTATTTGTAGTTTTCCTATTCACAGAACTCTGAATAAATGATGCGGAGGGGTGGGCATAGCCACGCAAGGCCGTGTTTTTTTTTTCTTTTTTGTGACAGCGAGTTTGGGGAGAAGATCCCCGGCTTGCTGTCACCAGAGGCGGTCGGTCAGGGAGTGGCTGCAGCAGTGGAAACATGTTACATGTAACATATTTTTCCCTTTGGGATTAATAAAGTACAGTATTTGGAATCTGAATATTCCCAAAGGTGAACTTATCTTTTAAACTCTCCAGTTTATGTTAAGCAGCCAAGGAAGAAAGCTCATTGACAAAAAACAGTCAGCCTGGAAGGAATGCAGGGGATCATTATCAGCTCAGAGTCTTGGACAATGCCCTGTCGTTTTTATAGGTAGTCTGGTATGCAGTTTAGGAATACACATCTGTGAATCTAGGGTGTTGATTCATACTGACCTATTGTAAAAGTCCACAAAGGTCATTTTTATTCATATTCCATAACTCCTACTATAATGGAGATACCTTTATAAAAGGTTGCTACATTAAAGTAGAAGAAGATACCATACTACTCAGTTAGACACCAAACATGCCTAATTTACCAGGTTCAGAAGGCCAATAGGATACATTTCAAGTCGTCCTATGAGAAAGACACATCATAGACCTGTCATATCTGAAATTACCGAGTCTCATTGCTTTTGATGTATCCCGTATGCCTATACCACTGTTCTAACATAAACCCTATTTCTTTTCAGAACCCTGATGGGATTGTGGTGAAAAAAGACAGTTTATCTTCTGGTGAACATGCTGGCATTGTTGAAAAAACATTCAACATTCCAGATATCATTAAGTAAGTCTTTATCTTGTGTAGAGATCTGTCAGACGTTGTATTGTTAGCTGTTTATCTGCTAAATACCTTTTCTCATCAGCAGTATATAGCAGTCTTGTGACTTCTTTCAGTCTCTGGTTAAAGCTTATAGGAGGAGATTTCATTCTACTCTGACTGTCCTATGAGGCTGCATGACCCCTGACCTTCTGTCTGGACAGTGCTGATTTGCCCTGTGCTGATCACATGCACCCAAGCAGCAATGGGCAATAATAAAGGCTGATAAAAAATTACAAAACGGTTTATTCAGTTCTAAGTTGAGAGATAAAAAAACATATACTCAGTATACTGAAAAATTTGATGACATCTTCACCGGTATCGAGTAATAGGATCCCACACTACTACAGTGGAGTGTGGTACACAGACAATGGACATGCAGACACATAAAAAAGATTACATACAAATAACAACAAGAAGTCCGGACGCCAAATCACCATACACACAGGGATTGTCGGCGGGAAACCCCGAATGCTGGGTTAGGAAAAATTAATTCCGATGGAAAATCTAGACAATCTGTGTGTGTATGGCCCCCAGGGATGGAAAAGAAATTAAATTATGGAAGTTGTGCTATGCTCAATGAAAAAGGCGAATGGCAGAAAAATGGAAAAAGGATGGCCGCACTCCAAAATAATGCCTTTATTGAATAAAACATGATCCATACATCAATCAGAGACACAGGTCCAGATGATTACTGACGTGTTTCGCACCGTTAATGGTGCTTAATCATAGCTATGATTAACCGCCATGGACAGTGCAAAACGCGTCAGTAGGTCAGTGAAGGGTAAGGTGAGTTTGCTCCTGTCAGTTAATAAGTCCTAGGGACTGAAACTCCTATTCCGAAGTCTGCAGTCACCGCGTTGAGAATGCAAAGATGCTGCTGCTTAGATATCCACTGGCTGCTGTTTCTAAGGAGCAAAAGTCCCTTAGCCACGAGATAGGGAGGTGCCTGCATGTATCGTGTTCTTCAGGTTCCCGAGTTCACTTGTATATTGGGTGCGGTCATGTATACATCAGTCAGGTGTAGAAAAAGCAATTCAGCAAATATAAATGCCTGAGAGTGCTGGCCACAGTGAAATTAGGACCCAAATATTAGACAGACTGTACGCGTTTCGCAACACAGAGTGGTGAAGCCCCCGTCCACAAAAAGCTACGCATCTCTCTGTTGCGAAATGCGTTGACATCATCACAGTCACGTGACGCCGCCCAGACAATCCCCCACTCAACAGGCATTTGGAATCCTAGTAACAGCCGCTTTTTTCATTGAGCATAGCACATTCATTTTTCCTAACCCAGCATTCGGGGTTTCCCGCTAACAATCCCTGTGTGTATGGTGATTTGGCGTCCGGACTTCTTCTTGTTATTTGTATGTAGTCATTTTTATGTGTCTGTATGTCCATTGTCTGTGTACCACACTTCACTTTAGTAGTGTGGGATCCTATTAATCGATACCGGTGAAGATGTCATCAAATTTTTCAGTATACCGTACTGAGTATATGTTTTTTTATCTCTCAACTTAGAACTGAATAAACTGTTTTGTAATTTTTTATCAGCCTTTATTATTGCCCCTTGCTGCCTCGGTAGCCGCTTTCTCCCTGGGTAATCTTAAGTGATGTCCCCTCCATCTTTTGTATGCTCCTACTATATTGGAACTACCTTCCTAGAGCCTTTCTCTAGGAATGACGGCTACAGCACGGCCAGCTAGTTCGAGGACGCCATCATATGTTGGCATCCCGTGATCGCACCCGCTGTGAGGGGGCGGGCGGCGCATTCTGTGATACCAGTGTCCTCCAGACACTGCTGATCACAGATTGATGTAAAGAGCCAATCGTCGGCTCTTTACCAAATGATGAGCTGTGTCCAATCACAGCTGATTACGGATGTAAACAGGAGCTGGTTATCAGCACTCCTTTCCTCATGCTGACATTGTGAGGAGAAGAGAGCTGATAACCAGCTTGTATAAAGAGGATATCTTCTAGCATAACGAGGACATTGCTTTTATCAGTGTCCTGATTATCAGTGCAGTCACAACAGTGCTTCCCAGTGCTGCCAATCTGTGCCCACCAGTTCTGCCAGTCAGTGTCCATCAGTGCCTCCTCATCACTGTCACCTATCAGTGCCACCTACCAGTGCTCATCAGTGCCGCCTATCAGTGCCCATCAGTGTCACCTCTCAGTGCGCCCTATTAGTACCTATCAGTGCCCCCTATTAGTGCCTATCCGTGCCCCATATCAGTGCCACCTATCAGTGCCCATCAGTGCATCCTCATTGGTGCCGCTTATCAGTGCAATCTTATCAGTGCCTCCTCATCAGTGCCCACCAGTGCAGACTATCAGTGCTCATCAGTGCCACCTCATCAGTGCCCATCAGTGCAGACTATCAGTGCCGCCTCATCAGTGCTCATCAGTGCCGCCTCATCAGTGCCCATCAGTGCAGACTATCAGTGCTCATCAGTGCCGCCTCATCAGTGCCCAGCAGTGCAAACTGTAAGTGCCAATCAGTGCTGCTTCATTGGCATGTATCAGTGAAGGAGAAAAATTAGCTGTTTGCTAAATATTTGCTCTTTATTCGTTTATTTAGCAAAAAAAAAAAAAAACAGTGGTGATTAAATACCACAAAAAGAAAGCTCTATTTGTGAGAATAAAATGATAAAAAATGTTGTTTGGGTACAGTGTTGCATGGTCACGCAATTATCATTCAAAGTGCGACAGCGCTGAAAGCTGAAAATTGGACTGGGCAGGAAGGGGGTGAAAGTGCCCGGTATTGAAGTGGTTAAATGTTTTGGAGTTGAAAGAAAAAAAGCACCACGATGCATATGTTCAGCAGCTGGGTGTTAAGACCCACTTTTATTGCTTGTGTTTGTATGCATTACATGGTAAGGAAGAGGTTAACATATTAGCTAGTCTTCAAAAGGAAAAATGTTGTGAAAATGAAGTGTGAATACTACATCCTAGACAGATTTGGATACAAAAAAAAAAGTTGCAGACAATATCAGAGATGGCCATAAATCCTGGGATCTGTTATGGCCCATACACCCGATCGGATTTTCCGACAGCAAATGTTGGATGTGAGCTTGTTCGCTGAAAGTCCAACCGTGTGTATGTTCCATCGAATATTTGTTGTCGGACTTTCTGCCAACAAATGTTGGCTAGCAGGTTCTTAAATTTTTAACGAGCAAAACTTTGTTGTCGGACTTTCCGGTCGTGTGTACACAAGTCCGTCGCACAAAAGTCCACGCATGCTCGGAAACAAGTACGAGCTGGAAGCACTCGGTCTTGCAAAACTAGCGTTCGTAATGGAGATATGACGTACGTCGTTCGTAATTGTTGGCCAACATTTGCGTGACTGTGTGTATGCAAGACAAGTTGGAGCCAACATCCTTCCAACAGAATTCCACGGTTTTGTTGTCGGAAAGTCCGATCGTGTGTACGCGGCATTAGACAAAATAAACTGACTGCAGTAGTGGCCCTATTCAATAAACAGTGCAAGGTGCAAAGTGTAGAAAGTAGGAACAACTAATCTGAGTTCTCTTCTCCCTACAGATTAGACAACAATGTGGCTTTTAATTCATAGCTATTAGAATTGCATTTTTTGCACTTTTGTTATTGACTAAACCCACAAATCTCCAATCATCACAATCTAGTTGGGTTGATCCATGTTTGAATTGGTGTTGAATGATCACTTGGAAGAGAATGTTCAAGGATTAGTCAGTGCAACTGAGCGAGGGAAAAGCCATGTGACATTTTAAAGGGGTTTGTGTGTCTAGTAAACGTGTGTCTGTTTGGGCCTAGATGTAGCGAGCAGAAACTGGGTAGTGGAAATATGAAGGAAGGAACGTAATGCAACTGTCAGGCCCAGACTGGGGTAAAAAATTGGCCCCGGCAATTTAGACTGAGCAGCCAATTTTCCAGCAACAGCCCGTTCACAAGGGCGGTTGGTGACGGAATAATCACGGAGTCGGTCCTCCACACTGTAATGTAATGGGGGCAGTGTGATATAAAGGGGACTGCACTGTAAAGGAAACTAATGATTACAGTCCCCCTTTACAGTGCAGTTCCTTTTTCATCACAGTGCCACTACCAATCACAGCCCCCCATTACAGTGCCCCTTGCAGTCATGCCCCCCTCCTTTTTCTCTGTAATCACAGTGGCCCCTTTTACGTTTTGCCTCCCCTGCACAGTCCTACCTTTGGCAGGGCATTTTTTTATTCTTCGTGTTCTTTCATTTTTATCCTTTATTTATTTCTCCTTTTTTTCTTTTCTTTTCACTATTATTTATTTTTATATTTTTACTTTATTTTTATTTATATTTATTTTTTCACACTTTATTTATTTATTTTTTTCTTACTTAGGTAATTTTCTTTACTTACTTTTTTTTTCAGTTTATTTTCCGACATTTTTCTCAGTTGCACCTTATCCTCTTAATTTGTCTCCTTTTCCCACTCATTTCTTCCTTTTTCCTATTCTCATTTCTCTATCTTTATCCTTTTTTATTTTTCACTTGTATTTTTTTCTTATTTTCCTCTCCTTTGTCTCTTTTTTTCTGTTTCTTTTTTCTCTATCTTTATCCTTTTCTCTTTATATATCCCCCCTTTTTTTCTATCTGTTCTTCTTCCCTCCTTCCCCTCTTCTTCCCCCTTCCTTATCTCTTTGTTGCCACCATTCTTCTTTTTCTAATTTACACTTTCCTGTGTCCTCCATTACTCCTTGTTCTGCCTTTTCTCGTTTACCTTCTGTGTCTCCTTTCCCTGTATGCACTCCCGATCTGATGGCTTAATTTCTTACGTTTACTGTCTCCTTCACTCCCCTTCGTTTTTTGAATGGACGTAATCTGCCTAGGTGGGCGGGGTCTCCTGACGTCATACATTTCCATGACATCAGCGGCCCCAGCCCTGGCAGCGTCCCCCGTTCCCTAGCTATTGCCAGCCGCGGACAGAGGTCGCTGTTTTAATTCGATCCGGCCTGCTGCCCAGGCTGTTCAGTGTACAGATCTCTGGCTCCTCCCGCCTTTGCTGATTGATGACACTGTCGGCAGGGCAGGAGAGCCTGGAGAGGAGACACAGGCACAGCCGCATAGCGGGAGGTGAGCGGCGACTGCGGTCTGTGTTAACCCTCTCCAGGCCGCGGTCGCCGCTTACCTCCCGCTGTGCGGCCCGGTCATCAACAGGCATCGGATCGCGGCCCAGAGGTTGAGCCCGGCGGCCCTGACCCACCAGGCAAATGCCCGGTGTGCCCTATGGCCAGTCCGGGCCTGGCAACTGTACATATTTAGTAGTTGTCATCCCAGCACCGAAAAGTACAGTAACCCTTGAGGGTTATTCAATTTCACTTCCAAACAGTAAGATAAGTTTGACGCAAGTTCAGGTTAAAAGTCCTCTGTTCTTAGAGTAGAGACCAAGTGAAGTATTTCTTCCTAAGGTCTGAAGCATAAAGGTTTTCTCTACCAGGGGAACCTCTGCGAACACTGGTCAGTTCTTCTTACTTTCACAAAACTACTCAAACCATATCTAATACCTAGGCTTCTCAGAATCTCCTGGGCTTCTACCCAATCCCAGCTATAAGGGCGAACCATTTCCAGGGTCCAGGTTCCTTTTCCAGAGTCTTCCTGCCCCTGTCTACACTTCCCACTCTGGGCCCCTTGGTGACACGCATCTGTGTCCCAAAATGGCTGGCAAAATCTTGTGAGAACTATGTGTCAATGCTTGACACAGGCTTTTCCAATATGGTGCCCGGAGTCCCTGGCAGAGGACAAATTAGTACTATGCTGGGCTCCTTCTAGCGCCAGTAGTAAACATCAGTCATGTTGCCACTCTGTTTAACTACTTACGGGCACTTTCACCCCTTTCCTGCCCAGGCCATTTCTCAGCTTTCAGCGCTGTGGCGCTTTGAATGACAATTGCGCGGTCATGCAACACTGTACCCACATTCATTTTTAATAATTTTCTTCACACAAATAGAGCTTTGTTTTGGTGGTATTTAATCACTGCTGAGTTTTTTTGTTTTTTTCCGAAAAGAAGAAAAAATTTTGAAAAAAAAAAAAAGTTCTGTCAGTAAATGTAAATAAGTAATTGTTCTCCTTCACTGATGTGCGCTGATGAGGCTGCACTGATGGGCACTGAATTTATGAGGTGGCACTTATGGACACTGATGAGGTGGCACTTATGGGTACTGATTAAGTGGCACTGATGAGGAGGCACTAATATGCTGCACTGATGAACAGTGATATGCGGCTCTGATGAGCACTGATAGGCGGCACTGATGGGCTCTGATAGGTGGCACTGATGGGTAGCACTGATGGGAGGCACTGATGGGCACTGAGGTTCAGCACTGATGAGCAGGCACAGATGGGCACTGAAAAGCAGCACTGACTGACATCACTAATGGGCACTGACCGACATCACTAATGCACTGACTGACATCACTAATGGGCACTGATTGGTGTCACTCATGGGCACTGATTGATGTCACTGATGGGCACTGCTGGGGCTTTACTGTAATCAGGGCACTGATGATCAGTGCCCTGTTTACCTGTCCTGGTCTCCCCATGCGCGGAGATGCCACTAATTGTCTCTCCTTGCCACACACTCTGTCAGTGTGAGGCGAAGAGAGCCGATTACCAGCACTTCCGCATTTACATGGACACAGCCGATCACATGGTTTAAGAGCCGCATCATCGGCTCTTTGTAGAGTTGGTTGGGGGTTGCGCCGCGTAGAGTTGGTTCGGGGTTGCGCCGCATCCTAGGAACATGTAAATATGTGAACCCTTATCTTGCAAAACAACCCATTCAGTTTAAAACAAAAATTAAAATAAAAAGCAAAATATTTGTGTATGAATATAAAAAATATTAAAAATACCTTTTTTAAAAATTTTTATAAGTGATCACATAATCTCTGCGCTCAGCTGCATAAGGAACTTACACAGCTAGGGGTGGAGAAGCAGCAGTACTCTGATCTACCCAGTGAATGTCTGTGTGTGTGTGTGTGTGTGTGTGTGTGGGGGGGGGTATGATCACAATTCTGATCATTAGAGAACAGGCAGTCTGTTCTCCCAGCACAGCCAGAAAACTAACCATGCTGGGATGGATGTGTTCTCATGTGTAGCATAGTCAGTTTGAAATAGGAAAGCAGAGGGACCCGCAGGAACACCAGGGATTTCACACAAAGGAAACAATACAAAGAGAGCAGGAGAATTTTTCATACTAGTACATGGTACAGCAGCCACATATCAGGAATATGAAATGCTGGGGTAACATACTTCTTAAAGTGGTTGTAAACCCTTACAACACACTTTTTGCTACAGGTAAGCCTATAGTAAAGCTTACCTGTAGCTTCCCAGGATATCTCCTAAACCACCAAAAGAAAGCTCTATTTGTGGGGAAAAAAAGGACGCAGCATCGCCTGACCGTGCAATCAGTTAAAGCGACGCAGTGCCAAATTGTAAAAAGTGCTCTGGTCAGGAAGGGGGTAAAATCTTCCGGGGCTGAAGTGGTTAATAAATGTTGGGAAAATTCACTTTGCAAAGAATACCCAATTACATGCAAGGAAAATTAAAAGAAAAACAGGATGTTTGCTTGAACATGATCGGATGATTGAAGTCAGCACAGCTTCCCAAAATTCACCAAGCAACGCGTAAATTCCCTTGCAAAATTAATTATTATTATTATTATACAGGTTTTATATAGCGCCAACAGTTTTAGCTCTTAACAAAATAAAGGCAGACATTACAGTTACATTCATACTCTTACTCATTAGAGCTTACAATCTAAAAAGGGAGGGTCAATTGATACAAAAGGTAATAGCTGTGGGGGGATAAGCTGATGGAGGAAGTAAAACAGTGTTAGTTAGAAGCAGGATGGGCTTCTTTAAAGAGAAGGATTTTCAGTGGTCGTCTAAAGATGGATAGATTAGGAGACAGTTGGACAGATTGGAGTAGGGAGTTCCAAAGAATGGGAGAAGCTCTGGAGAAATCCATACATGGGAGGAGGTGACAAGGGAGCTAGAGAGCAGGAGGTCTCGGGAGGGCCGAAGAGAGCACCTTGGTTGATATTTGGAGAGTAGGTTCATGACGTAGCTGGGGGCAGAGTTATGGATGGCTTTGTAAATTATTGTTAGTACTTTGAATTTTTTTTTGTTGGGTGATTGGAAGCCAGTGGAGGGATTGGCAGAGAGGGATGGAGGGCACTGAATGTTTGGTGAGGTGGATGAGTCTTGCAGCGGCATTCATTATGGACTGAAGGGGGGATACTCTATGTAAAGGTAATCCAATGAGGAGGGAGTTGCAGTAGTCGAGGCGAGAGATAACCGGGGAGTGGATTAAAGGCTTGGAGGTGTCATTTAATAAAAACAACGTTCCCAAATTCATATTTTATATCTACACCCATACATCTATGACACAATGCTTCCATAGTGAATACCAAACTTTCTCAAGCAAGGTTCCTTGGAAGCCTGTGGTTCCTCCAGAGGCTTCAGGGGTTCTCTGAGCAATGAACAATTCCTTTCAGATAAGTAATGATGGACCACATTTATACAGTAGCTGTGGAAATAGTAATTATTAGTAGGGGTTACCAAAAACTGGAAAGTTATTTCAAGGATTCCTCTATGTTAAAAAGGCTAAGAAAGGCTGATGTACACAAACACTAAAAATCTCTTCTCCAGAATCAAAACAATATCCAAATGTATTTTGTTCCAGTAGAGCGAAAGTCGGCAAGCCGCCAATCACGATTGATCGGTCGGTTGAAGGGAGCCAACAGTGATTGGTTGCTAGGCAGTTCTAGCAACCAATCATCAGCTTGCTATGAAATTTTAACTCAGGCAGCTCCTGCTCCTGCCTTCCACCCAGCACTAAGCCATCTCCTGATCTCCTCTCTGTACACACTTTGGCAGGTAGGAAGTGCTACCTACACAGCGTAGTGTGCATGTGGGCGGGGGGGGGGGGGGTGATGTGAAGGGGCCAGAGGAGATGCCATTGGAGGGTGTACAGAGGACACTACAGAGGGGGAGTTGGATAGGGATTGTGATGAGAAATGGACAGAGGACTCTGCTTTATCGGATGGGGAGGCAGAGGACACTACTTTCAGGAGGCAGAGGGGCAGAGGACATTTTGTGGCGGGCAAAGGGCACTACACTTGGGGGAGTGTGATGTGAAGGGGGCAGAAGACAGTGTTTAGGGAGGTACAGGACACTACAATGGGGGGGGGAGTGAAGGGGGGCAGAGGACACTGTTTTAGGAGGGTACAGGACACTACAATGAGGGGGGGGTGATGTGAAGGGGGGCAGAGGACACTGTTTTTGGGCATACAGGATACTACAGTGGGAGGTATGTGAAGAGTGTTGAGGACACTGTGCTGGGGGAGTACAGAACACTACGTCTACATCTATGTCTGTTTATTGTAATCTTACTTTTTGTTTTATTTTTTTAAGGGCATCTCCTAGTAGCCTCCACCAACCCCTCCCCCCAAGGAATTTTTGCTTTCCTCCATGTTGTCCAGGTAGATCTCAACCTCTGAAAGGTTGCCTACCCCTGCAGTAGTGAATACATTATATCTTTAAATCCAAATGTGAACTATGTCTTACAATAAATATGAACTTGACACAAAGAGAAATGTAACAAAGTAGAATGCAAAGTGCGGCGATGCACAATGACCACTAATAAATTTATCATACCATAAGCGGAAATCTGGTTCCCAGGGGCTACTGCTCTCTGAACATCATTGTTGTTGGGCCACAATTAATCAGCCCACAAGGTCCTTGCTCAAACCTGTCAGTACAGACTTGTGTTTTTCTTGCAGTGAGGGAATATGGAAAATCTCCTGCAGATTCAATGAGGCTCCTCAAGAAATCTTCAAAACAGAGTTTGAGGTCAAGGAATATGGTGAGTACATCAATGTTGACAGTCAATTATTTCATATAAAATCTATTTGAAAGATAAAAAATAGATGCTGAGGTGTTAAGCCACAGCTGATTTTTTTTTTTTATGGGGCATCAGTGGGAATGGGGGTAGCGTATGGCAATACCTACAGAGGACATAGACCTCCTGCCCAAGGCTTTTCTTTACTACTGAGCCTCCGATACTAAAGGACAGGGATTCCCAACTCCACCCACCAAAGTCTTTCTTCACTTTAATTATGAATATTACTGAGGCAGTCTATCTATTTTCCACCTATTCATCAGAAATACGTTATTCTCCACTCACACTATATATACCTGAATCTGTTATTTTGCATTCTGTGTTGAGCAGCCTAATTGAGGATCAATTCTTCTATGGGACAACAGTAAGGTTAATTTCTCCTTAAAAGTGCAAAAGTTCTTAAATGCTAACATATAGTTCTTTCCACAATCTTGCATAATTGGGTATATAAAGAGTAACTGAAAGGCTTATATCTTACCTGGAGAAAATGCAGATCCCAGCTCAGCTCAGTTCGGCCACTTGTCTAGGCACTTGCCATATGGCCTCTAAAGAAGAGCATTGGCCAATCTACTCTTTGCTTCTTCCTATTACCAGAGATCAAATGAGCTAATGTCTTTGCTTCCATGCATGTTGTACGCACTAGAGGGTATTGGTATTCAGTTCAGCTGTCATTGTAGGTTATTTTTGATTGTGCTCCCTTAGATCACATACATAGCCACCCCTTAGTTACATAGGTTGAATAAAGACACAAGTCCATCTAATACAAACAATAGAAAAAAAATACAGAGAAAACTTCCATATACAGAATCCTATACCAACAGTTGTTCCAGAGGAAGCCAAAAACCCCTATAATGCACAGCCCAGTTTGCTCCTGAGAGCACGGTGGAGAATTCCTTCCCAATTTCCCAAGGTAATCAGATATTCCCTGTACCAACAATCTCTGATGTTGTTGCTGTAAATGTTAATATCCAGATGTATTCTGTGAAAGAAGTATTGAATGTCAAGTTGTTGAAATATGCATACATTCTCTTGTTCATAGTTCTGCCAAGTTTTGAAGTCTTGTTGGAGACTCCTCAGAATCACTACTATGTGGATGACAATGAATTTACTGTGACCATTACAGCAAAGTAAGGACCTTTATTCATAATTTTTTGCCCATGCATCTTACAATGCCTGTAAAATCTAATTAAGAATGTAATGTGAAGGACTAACAGCTTAAAGTGCAACAATAAAAAAATACTTTGGTTTGGCGCTCCATCATGTTTTTACACTTTGACTCATTCTGGTTAACCACCAAGGGGAAAGGGATGAAAACTAGACTGCGCTCTTATAAAGTGATATCAAATAAACAATCGACAATTGCACAAAAAGTCCATAATATACGGTTCAAAGCAAATGAATACATAATTAATTTCCCCAGGAAAGTAAAAATGATGAATGTTCCAATTTGTGTATTTAATATAGATATGCTCTAGGGGATAAAAATAGATCATGGATGTAGGATGGTCCTGATTTTGTTTGGAAGGAGCAGGAGCAAGATGGCAACATTATTGTATATATGTGAGAAAGGATGTGTCCGGGCATGTGACCCCTAATGACGTGAGACGTTGCTGGCGAAACACGTTGGGTGGGACACATCACTTCTGGTTGTTGAAACACAGGTAGAGTTTCCATTTCTATGCTTATACATGCCTGAGTATTTTTACATTTTCACTTTCACTTTTACATGAAAGTGCATTTTTATATATTTTTTAATAAAACTGGATATTACCACACTATGAGAGGTTCCTTTACCTTTTCCACTTGCGACTGAGGTCTGTACAGAGTGTTTTAAAGGCGCAGGAGTACTATCATGTATATGGTGAGATCCAGTAGTCCATGTGTACAGGATACTATCAACTGACTGAGAACCTGACAGCTGCATATGGGAATACCCATTGGGGATACTTTAAGCAGGTTTTGACCTTTAAGTAAAGAGGTCATATATTTTTGGTGAGTGCGGTGTGCTTCCATTTCGGAAAAGAGGAAGAGTACTACTTTCCTGGATGTCGCCCTAATTGGATGTATTCATTTGCACTGATCACTTTATCTGGACCGTATATTATGGTGGTTTTTTTTGTACAATTGTTGAATGTGTTTATTTGATATCACTTGCATTTATAAGAGCGCAGTCATCCCTTTTACATCATTGGCTTAATTAAGCTGGAAGACATGCAGGTCTTTAATATTTAAATATTTGTTTTAGATTGTATATTGATCACGTGACAGGTACACATTTGTTTTTCCATATACCTCAGGTCACATTCACTATTGTTTTTGCACAGGTGTAGATTATAAAATTTAAACTCACCAAGGGAAGCCTTATGGAACTTGAGCGGCCTTTCCAGTATGTTTTCTCTGTATTATCGAACTAATACACTTGAAAGTCCCAGTGCCTCTTAGATATACTGTTGGGAGACTAGCATTAACACAGCAGTATTTGTTTTTCTAAATCCACTCTGTAGTATTGTTTTATTACCTATTGTTCCTGCCAGTAGATTTTTTTCTTATATTGAACTCCCTGTACCAGGGTGACAACACTGTTTGTTTTACAGTACAATCACACCGCAGTGTTGTCACCCTGTGGACAGTGTCCTTTAAACTGACTTAAACAATATAAATAAAAGTTGACTGTTGTAATTACCCCCACCACCACCACCAGAGTAATATCATTTTTTCATACCCTGCACCTTTTACTTTTGCTGAGCATCAATGCCTAACAATTTCTACATATCCTAGTTTTCTGCATGGGAAGCCGGTGGAAGGTTCTGGATATGTGATGTTCGGAGTGATTGATAATAATGAGAAGAAGGGCCTTCCTGACTCTCTTACCAACATTACGGTAAGAACAATGAACACCTATGGCTCAGAAAGTACTATCAAGAAGATGTCTATGTATTAGGGTATGGCCGAGAGAAATTCTACTCGGGATGAATTCCTTCATTTTGGGAAGGAGGGAAGGCAGTAAAGTGGAGCATGGGGTTCATGGAGCCCTCTCGTCTGTTCTCCACTAATGTTCAGAGATCTTCTGCCCTGAGTGCCCCATATATTCACACATTGGCTCTAATGCCCCGTACACACAATCGGACTTTCCGACAACAAAACCGTGGATTTTTGTTGGAAGGATGTTGGCTCCAACTTGTCTTGCATACACACGGTCACACAAATTTTGGCCAACAATTCCGAACTTAGTGACATACAAGACGTATGTGTTATCTCCATTACGAAGGCTAGTTTTACAAGACCGAGCACTTCCGGCTCGTATTTGATTCCGAGCATGCGTAGACTTTTGTGCGATGACGGAAAGTCCGACAACAAAAAATTTGTTGGCGGAAAATTTGAGAACCTGCTAGCCAACATTTGTTGGCAGAAAGTCCGACAACAAATGTTTGTTGGAGCATACAAACGGTCGGACTTTTCCGCCAACAAGCTCACATCCAACATTTGTTGTCAGAAAATCTGATCGTGTGTACGCGGCTTTAGGAATCTGCACAGGAATTATAGAAACAGCTGTGCTAGTGGTGGGGGTGGTCATCTCCTTCCAGGATGTCCACCGGTGGTGAAAGACACCATACCTACTTCAACCAAAACAGGAAAAAAACTGTTCTGAAATAAAACCAGGCAAAGTATAGGGTACTTTTGCGGTTACTGGAAAAATGTTGAATACAGTACAGACATGTTAAACTCAGGGAATGTTAAACTCAGATTTCGTACATGTTCTGACTATGGTTTAAACAAACTGCTAGCAGGTTTCAGCAGGCTTTCCATAAATTTCAAGTAGTGCTGAAGCTTACTGCTAGCAGCTTGTTTAACCACTGGACATCCATAAGACCATTTACTGTATAAACATCCTTGCCTTTAAGTGGTTAAAACGAGCTTACGGCTGCAGCTGAACTTTTGTAGTAGTAAGATAATGGTGCCCTCCTCTGATTCCAACTGCAGGGGTTCCCAGGCCCTCCCATTCCTCCGGGAAGCCCGGGACAATGGTAACTTACTTTAGGATGCTCATCAGGAGGAGATTGAGAAACATCCATTCCCCAATGTCCTCTGTGATGGATGAATCTGGAAGCAACAAGCATTTTGTCACTTCTGTTTTCAGTTCATGCATTTCCTGGCATCTGTGGCCAGGAAAGCAGCTAATCAAGCAGTATATGTGCTTGATTAGCTGCAGTGGAGGGCAGGGAAAACATTGGGAGTCTAATAGCCCCATTGTGTTTGCAATAAAAATAAAAATAAGTTAAATATAATAAAATAAAAATAATAAAAAAAAATCAAAAGTACCCCCCATTACCCCTTCACACAAATAGATTCAAACACAAGCAAAAGGACACGAATGTGTACGTAAAAATCAATTGCGCCACAGATGTGAGATATCGATATCGATAGTGCCGGTGAACACTCGGAGCCGTTCAGATGCACTCGGAAACACTCGGAAATACTCGGAAACACTCGGAAATACTCTGTTCCCTCTCCGAGGGTTTCCGAGTGCATCCGAGCGGTCTCTGAGTATTTCCGAGTCTCTCTGGCGCCCCCCCCCCCACATCTGGCCACATGCGGTACTGCATACAACAGAAGTCAATGTGGAACGAATGATCTTCATTTTCTATTGACTTCTATGGGGAAACTTGCTTTGATATGCGAGTGCTTTGGATTACAAGCATTTTCCTGGAACCGATTATGCTTGTAATCCAAGGTTCCACTGTATTTATATTTTTACCAAAAATGATTATCTTGTGTTTGGGTGAGCTAAAATTAATTTATTGCGTGACATAAAAATATGCAACTGCCACAATTTTGATTCAACAGGGCCTATGCTTTCCGAAAAAATATAATTGTTTGGGGTTCTGGGTAATGTTCTAGCAAAAATGCAGATTTTAATGAGTGGGAAAAATTAAATAATTGCCCCTGGATTTCAAGTGGTTAAAGTGACAGTCAGCACTTCTGCAAAACTGGAGTTAAATGGTACTTTATAGGCTTCAACAAAGTTTGTCTACTTTCTGAAAATGCTTGATCTTACACAAGCTAAAACCTGTGCAAATAAGAGGGTCTGTGTACACAGCCTTTTTTATTTGCATCAGAATTGCTTCACTCCCCAGTCAAGTCAAAAGGAATGCAAAAGCAGGTCAGCTGCAACTGTAATTAATTTTCAAAATAATGCAGGTGGAATGAACCTTAAAGTTTCTTAAAAAAACATTCCACCAGTAGATGAGTATGGGTCATTTCTGCAGGCTGGCAGGAGGCCATTGAGGACTAAATGTCTTCCTGCTATGGGCTCCAGGCACAAATCTTGGGAAGGGCAAAATTTCTATTGGATACTGAAATCCTGCGAGATTTGGGAGGTCATATTTTATAAATAGGAGATTCTACTTCATTTGGTGTGCTTGTGGTGTGGGAATAAGATAGGGACATAGCTCCCGCTGGTTAGGGACAGTGTAAGAACAGTATCAGGGAGAGGTACCTCAAGGAGGGAAAGTCTACCATTGGCAGCTATGTGACCAAGCAATTCCATAGCCTCCTCCAAGGAAAGTGCTCCTCTAACGTTCTGATATGTTACTATTGTAAAGTGCCTTGTGGATAAGGTATGATATATTACTATTGAAAAGATAAAGATAAACATTGCCATCTTCTGCCTGAAAAAGTGTATGACCAGCAACCTACTGTATGTAGTGCTATTGCTGTAAACTGCCTTATTTCTGTGATCATTCCATTTCTATAATATTAACAATGTTTAAGCATTGTTCTGCTTCTCCAATCTAAGCACTGAAAGTGTGATCTCTATGTGTGATCCAGTTGTGACAAGATAGCTGCACATTGCAGTCTTAATATAATTAGCAGACAATTACTCAATCCAAATGACATCCTGCAGATCATAGAAAGCTTTAATCCAAACCCTGTGCAAATCTTCACGGACAGACATCAGAGGAATCAAAAAAATAAAAAATGCTCTATGTATAGCTCCGGCAAAGAACCATTTATGTAAACTCTCCAACAACCTAAAAGCTGTTTAGTCCCAACCTTCCTTTAACTGAAGGCTAGATACACCCCACCTACATAACCAAATATATACACGTTATAAAAAATATACAGTATTTACAAGACCATGAATGCAGACATTTTTTATTTTTAGCTTAAAGATGGGAAAGGAGAAGTGAAACTGCAGAGGTACATGATCACCGGACGATACTTTGACCTATCCCACCTCATTGGAAAGTCTCTCTATGTCACTGCAACTATATTGACCAATGCAGGTAGGAAAAGTACTCAGTGTTGGTCTGGAGTTTCAGCAAAAAAAGATAGACTAACATTTTCATGTGTCTTTCAGGCAGTGATATGGTGGAAGCAGAGAAAACTGGGATTCCAGTGGTAAACACCGCATTCAAGATACTTTTCACCAAGACCTCCAAGTACTTCAAGCCTTCAATGCCCTATCTGGCCAAGGTAAGGCTGCCCAACACTTACTGTGGCAAGTACGAGAAGGGCTTACACTTGCTAATCCTTGTAGATGGTTCATTTATTTTATTTTACAGAAAATGTGGCAAGAGTCTCAGTGATGAAGTAAGACATGCAGGCATGGTAGAAGTAGAAGCCAAAACATTTAAACCTTAAAGGGGCCTTCCATTTTACGTTTATTCCTGCATAATTACATCAGGTGACTTTCTGCTATACCCTCAACACATCTTACTTTAATTCAGGATAATAGGTTGCAGAACTGTGTTTCAGGATTTTGTGTGCGTGTTGGAGAATTTAACCACCTAACAGTTTCTTCTACCTGTTGGACACTCTACTGGTGAGATTTCGGTGCTGAGGTTCTGGGTCTCCACACCAGCTATGCTTGTTACAAGGGGCAACCACTCTTCCTGCTGAATTTTATATTTATTTTATATTATGGAGAATGTAGCAGGAGATGCTGGAATATACAAAGGTGGGTGGAGCACCCAAAGTTCCAAAGTAGACAGGAACAGAGTGTGGAATTATGACAGGGAGATGTCATTACTGGGGTCTTTAGGACATACAGTATACTGTAAGAAGCCAGGGTCCAACGTAATCTAAATTAGCACATTTCATTTGGGCCATCTGTCCTATTGGGTAGGTTTCTCTTCACTTCCTGTACCATAGCCAAAACAGGTGAAAGGAAATTCCTCAAATTGATTGAATCCCTGGTTGTCACCATGTAGGCAGGTACAGTCTGTTTTTTCTGTCTGTGGTACCACAGCATGGAGAAGAAGTCCAAGGGAAACACCATTTGTCTATGATTTCCTGGGTCAATGGAGTAGCGTTCAGGTTGGATATACTGCAGCCATCTGACCCTTGGCAGCCATCTTGGGTCAGCAGATCTATTTAAGTCCCTGTCCCAGGGTTTGGCACACATTCTTCCATGTGGCTAGTGTAGGGAGACTTGTTAAGTAGTAGTGGTAGGGAAAGGTTCCTGACGAGGAGGAACAGGCTAAGGACTCTCTTTCCTGGAAGGGAGCTTCCCCTCCTGGGACTGAATCGGCAACACTCTACCATATGAAACAGCAGCTATCGGCACCTCTCCTCAGCCACACCTGATTACATTGAACTGTGAATTATTTCCCTAGTAATGCTCTCCCACCAGCTTGTCTGTAACATTGGCATTCTGTTCAATACAAATTCCAGGTTTTACTGCAATTGGACTCTGTTTGTTTACTGTCACACCACGCTCCACCTCCACACAACCAGATCTAGTGTCCCCGTTGGGGATTTCCTACCTATTCCTGTTCTAGGGACAACCCAAAATTTAGGATTTTCTTTTACTTTCACTCATGGTGATAGCAGTAAACAGGACAAATAGAGATGGTGAATCTCCTTAACAGGACCACAGACAGAAATAAATACCTGACAGGATTTCCAGCCCCTCTACAATCTATCTGACACAAAAAAAAAGCTTTGCCTTTAGTTATATTTTATTGATACAGTTTACTCGCCAACATTTGTTTTATCGCTTACCACCCACACTAAATCCTATAGAAGGGTACAGCACAGCTCCCCAGGATGTCCCTGGATGTCCTCCCATGTGCGTACCTCCCGCACAACCACTCAGGCACGCTCTATGATTGCTGTGTGCCTTGGACACAGCGTATCACAGATTGGGGTAAAGGGCCAATCACAGCAGCCCTTTACCATGTAATCACCTGTGTCCAATCACAGACATGCCGAATATCGGCTTTCCTTTCCTCACACAGAGACAGCATGTGAGGAAAGGAGAGCCGGTCTGTGGGTACACAGTGAGTACATTGTGAGGGCACTGATTATCAGTGCAGTCCCATCAGTGCCCATCAGTGCAGTTTATCAGAGCCCACCAGTGCCACCTATCAGTGCTCACCAGTGCTGCCTCTTCAGTGCGGCCTGCTCAGTGCCCATCAGTGCAGCTTATCAGTGCCGCTTCATCAGTGCCCTTCAGTGCCGCTTCATCAATATCCATCAGTGCACATCAGTGCAGCCTCACCAGTGCCCATCAGTGCCGCCTCATTAATACATCCTCATCAGTGCAGCCCCATCAGTGCACACCAGTGAAGAAGAGAAGTTACTAATTTGCAACATTTTATAACAGAAACTAAGAAAAACTTAAAGTGTTGCATGACCGCTCAGTTGTCATTCAAAATGTGAAGAGGGTAAAAGTGCCCAGTATTAAAGTGGTTAAGGGCTTTCTTTGTCCAATTTTATTTAAACGTAAATTTCCTTGCACTCGAATTTCCCACGCAGGGGTTTCACAATTGCACAGTGTGCAACACAAAACTACAGTCTCCTGGCTATAAAGCAGCCTCATGCAGGCTACACTAGCTTTCAACAAACCTATTAGATCACGATTTCTCCAGCCAGAACATGACAGTATTTACATGATGCTCCTGCAACAACTGTATCTTCCAAGTGTTGGCCTGGTCAGTGAAGAAAGTCAGAGACTCCTAGCCTGTCCATGCACCTGCTGCTCATGGGCAGCACAATGATCTCCTCAGGAGGGTGGAGCCCTGAACTCTACTCAGCTTCCATACCACAAGGCTCGGTTCACACGGGGGCGACTTGTCAGGCGACCTAGCCATCTGACAAGTCGCCTCCCGTTCTGTACAATGGAACCGTTCTAATCGGAGCGACGCAAGTCGCTCCGACTTAGAAGAAAGGTTCCTGTACTACTTTGGGGGCGACTTGCATAGACTTCTATACAGAAGTCGTCTTGCAAGTCGCCCCGGCAGTCGTGTGCAGGTCGCCTCGGTGAGGCGACCTGCAAGTCGTGCCGCCTCTGGTGTGAACCGAGGCCAAGGCCTGTCCAAATTTGCACAATCAATAGTTACTGGTCATTGTCAAAATCTGGACCTAGATTGGGAGGCTCCTTGACACACAATACTCTACAAAGCCTCTAGGCTCAAGAACCCATACTAGGATTTAACAATCCTGGAAAAAACTTCAAGGCTCAACTCATATTTAGTTACTCTATATGTGAACTCCATTTCCCACCTGAAAATAATCATTCTCATTTACTGCTCCTTTTTTTTCAGTATATGTCTAAAATATGTGTTAGCTCTGCAATTGCACTAATTACAACCGCAAAGATCAAAACCACCATTGAATAAAATGGTCCAGTTCTCGTATGCAGTTTTCGTGTGGTGCTCTGTTGACCTCAACTACTCAGGTATAAAAGAGGCCCTACTCTTAGATATATTTTTTTCTTTTCCAGATTTTGCTGCAGAATCCTGATGGCTCCCCAGCCCCAGGTGTTGAGATTTGTACAGTGGATGACACATGTTCTAAAACCAGCACAGAAGGCACAACTGTAATTATTATAAACACCCAATCTAACGTCCAGGAGTTGAAAATTCTTGTAAGTGCTTGAAGACAAGCGAGTAAAGGAGTAATGTACTCTGTTTTAATGTGTAATTGTCATTTTGTAGTCATTGGGAACACATAGAGCATATTACATATTTTAAGTCACTACAGGATGTACGAGCTAGTGGGAGGAACCACATGTAGCACCCTCCTAGAGTAGAATGCAAGGTATATTTCATTTTTGACTCCTTCCGTAATCAAGCAAGTAGTGATTGTTTGGTCTGGTCTGGTCTGTTCAGGGTTTCACAGGCTGTGATTGCTTCCCCCTGCCTCTAAAGGAAGTTTCTAGAGCTTAGGGAGGTAGAATTCAATCACCAGCCTGAATATTGATCAGGGCCTAGCCGATTCCTGGGGAGGTGCAGCCAGATGGTGGCTGGGGAGCTGATCTAGTCTAGAGCTCTGGAGAGATTGTCTTTCCATAGTAAGGAGAGTTTTAAGTCCAAGGGGGCTAATGCCCCTGAGGCAGCCTGTGGACTGTGTTGCTGTTCTGTGAGGTCTCAGCGGTGGCACAGCTGCGACCTGGAAGTGATCTAGTACTGACTGCAGTACTTTATCAAAGTAATCTGGTTTAAAGAAGGACCGTCTCACTCACTGGATCATGTCTGGAAAAATCTGGAAGGTGGCTCAGAAGCTGAGTTGATTCCTGGTGACCGTGTGCTTTTGGGATATAAGTGCTAGAGATAGATTGGACTGAGACAGCTCTTATAGGGTCTGAGATACTGGTCATTTAACTATCCTTAGCAGATTCCTGGACTGTGAACTTCATGAAGAGTACCCTCCTGTGCAGTACAGTGTTCCTGAAGTGCACCGGGTACCTACAGCTGTGCAATTGTGCAGAATAACCAGGTGCCAAAGAGACCTGCCTCATGGCCCCCAGCTGTGAAGCTTTGAGTCTGTTCAGAAAGATACCTCATGGTTAGGGATGAGCTTCGTGTTCGAGTCGAACCCATGTTCGACTCGAACATCGGCTGTTCGGTCGTTCGCCGAATTGCGAACGATATGGGCCGTTCGCGCCAAATTCGTGTGGCGCGTCACGGCCCATAATTCACTGCGGCATCGCAGTGCATTGCTTGCTGATGATTGGCCAAGCATGCACTATGACCCGCATGCTTGGCCAATCACAGCGCCGTCTTAACAGAGAGCCGTAATTGGCCAAAGCCAAGGAGGCTTTGGCCAATTATGGCTCAGGGGATTTAGTACAGGCCCCACACTATATAAGGCCGCCTGCACGGCGGCCCTGTGCAGTGTGTTCCGGTGTGCTGAGAAATAGAGAGAGAGAGAGACAGTGTCATTTCATTTGAGTTAGCTAGATTAGGCAGGACAGTCAGTAAGTTAGCTGCACTTAAAGTGTATTGTGTATATATATGCATCCCAGGTGTTGCATATATATATATATATACACTGTATTCAGTTTAGCTAGATCCGTTCCGGTTATCTTCTAGACTATTTACATTTAGTGCAGTGCGTCCTGCTCACAGTGTTCAGCTAGATCCGTTCCTGTTATCTTCCTACTGACAGGCAGGCTTGTCTTGTTACAGTATATACAGCTACCTGAAGAAAATTGCTGGTGTTCTTTTGATCCTATTAGTACCACAGTCAGGCAGCTAGACTATTTACATTTAGTGCAGAGCGTCCTGCTCACAGTGTTCTGCTAAACCTACAAGTTAGTGGGGTGCGTCCTGCTCACAGTGTTCAGCTAAACCTACAAGTTAGTGGGGTGCGTCCACCTCACAGTGTTCAGCTAAACCTACAAGCTAGTGGGGTGCGTCCTGCTCACAGTGTTCAGCTAGATCCGTTTCTGTTATCTTCTTACTGACAGGCAGGCTTGTCTTGTTACAGTAAATACAGCTACCTGAAGAAAATTGCTGGTGTTCTTTTGATCCTATTAGTACCACAGTCAGGCAGCTAGACTATTTACAGTTAGTGCAGTGCGTCCTGCTCACAGTGTTCAGCTAAACCTACAAGCTAGTGGGGTGCGTCCTGCTCACAGTGTTCAGCTAGATCCGTTTCTGTTATCTTCTTACTGACAGGCAGGCTTGTCTTGTTACAGTAAATACAGCTACCTGAAGCTACCTGGTGTTCTTTTGATCCTATTTTTCAGCCCTTGTTTAACAGGGGCGTGTAATTACAATTTTTGATGCAATTTGTATTGCAGGGTCAGCTGTCAAAATACAATAACTGCAATTGGAGAATGATCCATCCATGCTGTAGACCACTGGTTCTCAACCTCAGTCCTCAAGTACCCCCAACGGGCCATGTTTGTAGGTTTTCCTTTACTTTGCACAGCTGCTTTAAATCAATATCAATGACATGGTATTTATAAGAGCTATTTTATCGAAAGGGAAGTTCCCAAAACATGGTCGTTGGGGGTACTTGAGGACTGAGGTTGAGAACCACTGCTGTAGACCATAGGCTGAATGGAAAAAATCTATTAGTGAATAGCCAGCTTTAGGAAAACTGCACTTTGGACATTTATTATAATGGTTGGACACATTTAATAAGAGATATTATACACTGTATTAGCATAATGACATCTTTTTTATATTTCTTCCTCTCCAGAACTTTTTAGACATTTGTGAATGTGTAAAGATTTTTATATATTTTTCTGTTTTTATCTTCATTGATCAATAAAGCTGTGGTTTGACGATTTATTTTACTCTAGGTGCGGACTAAGGCTGTAGGTATTCCTGATCACCGGCAGACTGTAGGCTCTTTGACTGTGACAGCTTACAAGCCATCGAGCGAATCGCAAAACTACCTCCACATTGGTCTCACGGCAACCCAGGTCAAACCGGGTGAAAACTTGCAAGTTCAGTTTTATATGAAGAATGCAAACCCGAGTGTCCAAAGAAGCATCACCCACATCACCTACATGGTAGAACCTTCAAACTATCTATCCTATTTAAAAAAAATGCTCTTGTTGTTTATTTCTTAACCAGTTGTGGACATTGGGCGTGATTCAGAAGTCCAAAAAAAAACAACATCGAAGTACACAGGGTGTGGTATGCCCTCTCCTTCCCTGTACCTAACCTTATTATACTGGGTAAAGAAAAAGGATCCTTTATCCTGAGGACGTATCAGAAAATTTTACTTACCTCCTACTCTACCTCACCACCTTGATTCACTCACAGAAATACTTGGGAATACATAACATTCCCCCTGCCTTCTTGCAATGTCAATAACCAGCTATAGTGCTCTCATGTGGAGTTGAGGAAAGGAACCTGCTTAGCCTATATAAGATTTAACAAGCTCAAAGAGCTAAAGCTTACTTAAGGTTACAGGTATGTAGATACTGTTATGCACCTCAATGGGGAGCCTGAGATGGTGAGGGTGGCCTCTCTTACTGCTCCAGTCCAAGCACCCCTAGGTAGTAGGATAGAAAGTGCAATGACGAAGGAGTGGCAAGAATGTCGGTGGATGGTGATACCACTGGTGTCACTGGAACTCGTCAAAGCTATTGTCACGTAGCTGGAAGTGACACCGAAATGAAGAGTATAGGAACAAGTCAAGGTCAGCATCAGGTTGACCAGGTGGCACCAATATGGAAGGCATTGCCAGAGTCAGGTTCAGCAACTTGGGACAGGCCTTAACAGATTAAGAATTAGCAACTTGGGACAGGCCTTGACAATGTCATCGTCAGCAACTTGGGCAGGCATTGACAGAGTCAGGATCAGCAACTTGGGACAGGCCTTGATAGAGTCATGGTCAGCAACTTTGGGAAGGCATTGACAGAGTCAGGGTCAGCAACTTTGGGCGGGCATTGACAGAGTCAGAGTCAGCAACTTGGGCAGGCATTGACAGAGTCAGGGTTAGGGAACTTGTGACAGGCCTTAACAGAGTTAGAATCAGCAACTTGGGACAGGCCTTGACAGAGTCATCGTCAGCAACATTGGCAGGCATTGACAGAGTCAGAATCAGCAATTTGGGGCAGCCATTGACAGAGTCAGGATCAGCAACTTGGGCAAGCATTGACAGAGTCAGAATCTGCAACTTGGCAGGCACTGACAGAGTCAGAATCAGCAACCTGGGCAGGTATTAACAGAGTCAGATTCTGCAAACTGGGGCATGTATTGACAGAGTCTGGGTCAGCAAATTGGGGCAGGCATTGACAGGGTCAGGGTCAGCAACTTGGGCAAGCATTGACAGAGTCAGAATCTGCAACTTGGGCAGATATTGACAGAGTCAGAATCAGTAACTTGGGCAGGCATTGACAGAGTCAGAATCAGTAACTTGGGGCAGGCATTGGGAGAGTCAGGGTCAGCAACTTGGGGCAGGTATTGACAGAATCAGCAACATGGGCAGGCATTGACAGGGTCAGAATCAGCAACTTGGGCAGCATTGACAGAGTCAGGGTCCGCAACTTGGGCAAGCATTGACAGAGTCAGAATCAGTAACCTGAGGTAGGTATTGACAGAGGCAGGATCAGCAATTTGAGCAGGCATTGACAGAGTTAGAATCAGTAATTTGGGAAGGCATTGACAGAGTCAGAATCAGTAACTTGGGGCAGGCATTGAGAGAGTCAGGGTCAGCAACTTAGGGCAGGTATTGACAGAGTCATGGTCAGGAACATGGACAGGCATTGACAAGTCAGGGTCAGCAACTTGGGCAAGCATTGACAGAGTCAGAATCTGCAACTTGGGAAGGCACTAACAGAGTCAGAATCAGCAACCTGGGCAGGTATTAACAGAGTCAGATTCCGCAACTTGGGGCAGGCATTGACAGAGTCAGAATCAGTAACTTGGGTTAGGTATTGACAGAGGCAGGATCAGCAGCTTGGGACAGGCATTGACAGAGTCAGAATCAATAACTTGGGGCAGGCATTGACAGAGTCAGGGTCAGCAACTTGGGGCAGACATTGACAGAGTCAGGGTCAGCAACTTGGGGCAGGCATTGACAGAGTCAGAATCAATAACTTGGGGCAGGCATTGACAGAGTCAGGGTTAGCAACTTGGGGCAGACATTGACAGAGTCAGAATCAATAACTTGGGGCAGGCATTGACAGAGTCAGGGTCAGCAACTTGGGGCAGGCATTGACAGAGTCATGTTCAGCAACATGAGCAGGCATTGACAATGTCTGGGTAAGCAACATGTGCAGGCATTGACAAGTCAGGGTCAGCAACTTGGGCAAGCATTGACAGAGTCAGAATCTGCAACTTGGGCAGGCACTGACAGAGTCAGACTCAGCAACCTGGGCAGGTATTAACAGTCAGATTTCGCAACTTGGGGCAGGTATTGACAGAGTCAGGGTCAGCAACTTGGGGCAGGCATTGACAGAGTCAGGGTCAGCAATTTGGTCAAGCATTGACAAAGTCAGAATCTGCACCTTGGGCAGGCATTGACAGAGTCAGGGTCAGGAACTTGGGCAGGCATTGACAGAATCAGCAACTTGAGGCAGGCATTGACAGAGTCAGAATCAGCAACTTAGTGCAGGCATTGAGAGAGTCAGGGTCAGCAACTTAGGCAGGTATTGACAGAGTCATGGTCAGCAACATGAGCAGGCATTGACAGAGTCAGGGTCAGCAACATGGACAGGCATTGACAAGTCAGGGTCAGCAACTTGGGCAAGCATTGACAGAGTCAGAATCTGCAACTTGGGAAGGCACTAACAGAGTCAGATTCCGCAACTTGGGGCAGGCATTGACAGAGTCAGAATCAGTAACTTGGGGTAGGTATTTACAGAGGCAGGATCAGCAGCTTGGGACAGGCATTGACAGAGTCAGAATCAATAACTTGGGGCAGGCATTGACAGAGTCAGGGTCAACAACTTGGGGTAGGCATTGACAGAGTCAGGGTCAGCAACTTGGGGCAGGCATTGCCAGAGTCATGGTCAGCAACATGAGCAGGCATTGACAGAATCAGGGTCAGCAACTTGGGGCAGGCATTGACAGAGTCAGAATCAATAACTTGGGGCAGGCATTGACAGAGTCAAGATCAGCAACTTGGGGCAGGCATTGACAGAGTCAGAATCAATAACTTGGGGCAGGCATTGACAAAGTCAGGGTCAGCAACTTGGGGCAGGCATTGATAGAGTCAGGGTCAGCAACATGGGCAGGCATTGACAAGTCAGGGTCAGCAACTTGGGCAGGCATTGACAGGGTAAGAATCAGCAACTTGGGGCAGCCATTGACAGAGTCAGGCACAACAACTTGGGCAAGCATTTACAGAGTCAGAATCTGCAACTTGGGCAGGCACCGACAGAGTCAGAATCAGCAACCTGGGCAGGTATTAACAGAGTCAGGGTCAGCAACTTGGGGCAGGCATTGACAGAGTCAGAATCTGCACCTTGGGCAGGACTTGACAGAGTCAGGGTCAGGAACTTAGGGCAGGCATTGACAGAATCAGCAACTTGGGGCAGGCATTGACAGAGTAAGAATCAGCAATTTGGTGCAGGCATTAACAGAGTCAGGGTCAGCAACTTGGGGCAGGCACTGACAGAGTCAGAATCAGTAACTTGGGGTAGGTATTGACAGAGGCAGGATCAGCAACTTGGGCAGGCATTGACAGAGTCAGAATCAGTAACTTGGGGCAGGCATTGAGAGAGTCAGGGTCAGCAACTTGGGGCAGGTATTGACAGAGTCATGGTCAGCAACATGAGCAGGCATTGACAGAGTCAGGGTCAGCAACATGGACAGGCATTGACAAGTCAGGGTCAGCAACTTGGGCAGGCATTGACAGGGTCAGAATCAGCAACTTGGGCAGGCATTGACAGAGTCAGGGTCAGCAACTTGGACAAGCATTGACAGTCAGAATCTGAAACTTGGGCAGGCATTGACAGAGTCAGAATCAGTAACTTGGGGCAGGCATTGAGAGAGTCAGGGTCAGCAACTTGGGGCAGGTATTGACAGAATCAGCAACTTGGGCAGGCATTGACAGGGTCAGAATTAGCAACTTGGGCAGGCATTGACAGAGTCAGGGTCCGCAACTTGGGCAAGCATTGACAGAGTCAGAATCAGTAACTTGGGGTAGGTATTGACAGAGGCAGGATCAGCAATTTGGGCAGGCATTGACAGAGTTAGAATCAGTAATTTGGGCAGGCATTGACAGAGTCAGAATCAGTAACTTGGGGCAGGCATTGAGAGAGTCAGGGTCAGCAACTTAGGGCAGGTATTGACAGAGTCATGGTCAGGAACATGGACAGACATTGACAAGTCAGGGTCAGCAACTTGGGCAAGCATTGACAGAGTCAGAATCTGCAACTTGGGAAGGCACTAACAGAGGCAGAATCAGCAACCTGGGCAGGTATTAACAGAGTCAGATTCCGCAACTTTGGGCAGGCATTGACAGAGTCAGAATCAGTAACTTGGGTTAGGTATTGACAGAGGCAGGATCAGCAGCTTGGGACAGGCATTGACAGAGTCAGAATCAATAACTTGGGGCAGGCATTGACAGAGTCAGGGTCAGCAACTTGGGGCAGGCATTGACAGAGTCAGAATCAATAACTTGGGGCAGGCATTGACAGAGTCAGGGTCAGCAACTTGGGGCAAGCATTGACAGAGTCAGAATCAATAACTTGGGGCAGGTATTGACAGAGTCAGGGTCAGCAACTTGGGGCAGGCATTGACAAAGTCAGAATCTGCACCTTGGGCAGGCATTGACAGAGTCAGGGTCAGGAACTTGGGGCAGGCATTGACAGAATCAGCAACTTGGGGCAGGCATTGACAGAGTCAGAATCAGCAACTTGGTGCAGGCATTGAGAGAGTCAGGGTCAGCAACTTAGGGAAGGTATTGACAGAGTCATGGTCAGCAACATGAGCAGGCATTGACAGAGTCAGGGTCAGCAACATGGACAGGCATTGACAAGTCAGGGTCAGCAACTTGGGCAAGCATTGACAGAGTCAGAATCTGCAACTTGGGAAGGCACTAACAGAGTCAGATTCCGCAACTTGGAGCAGGTATTGACAGAGTCGGAATCAGTAACTTTGGGTAGGTATTGACAGAGGCAGGATCAGCAGCTTGGGACAGGCATTGACCGAGTCAGAATCCATAACTTGGGGCAAGCATTGACAGAGTCAGGGTCAGCAACTTGGGGCAGGCATTGACAGAGTCAGGGTCAGCAACTTGGGGCAGGCATTGCCAGAGTCATGGTCAGCAACATGAGCAGGCATTGACAGAGTCAGGGTCAGCAACTTGGGGCAGGCATTGACAGAGTCAGAATCAATAACTTGGGGCAGGCATTGACAGAGTCAAGATCAGCAACTTGGGGCAGGCATTGACGGAGTCAGAATCAATAACTTGGGGCAGGCATTGACAAAGTCAGGGTCAGCAACTTGGGGCAGGCATTGACAGAGTCAGGGTCAGCAACATGGGCAGGCATTGACAAGTCAGGGTCAGCAACTTGCGCAGGCATTGAAAGGGTCAGAATCAGCAACTTGGGCAAGCATTGACAGAGTCAGGGTCAGCAACTTGGGCAAGCATTGACAGTCAGAATCTGAAACTTGGGCAGGCATTGACAGAGTCAGAATCAGTAACTTGGGGCAGGCATTGAGAGAGTCAGGGTCAGCAACTTGGGGCAGGTATTGACAGAATCAGCAACTTGGGCAGGCATTGACAGGGTCAGAATGAGCAACTTGGGCAGGCATTGACAGAGTCAGGGTCCGCAACGTGGGCAAGCATTGACAGAGTCAGAATCAGTAACTTGGGGTAGGTATTGACAGAGGCAGGATCAGCAACTTGGGCAGGCATTGACAGAGTCAGAATCAGTAACTTGGGCAGGCATTGACAGAGTCAGAAACAGTAACTTGGGGCAGGCATTGGGAGAGTCAGGGTCAGCAACTTAGGGCAGGTATTGACAGAGTCATGGTCAGCAACATGAGCAGGCATTGACAGAGTCAGGGTCAGCAACATGGACAGGCATTGACAAGTCAGGGTCAGCAACTTGGGCAGGCATTGACAGGGTAAGAATCAGCAACTTGGGCAGGCATTGACAGAGTCAGGGTCCGCAACTTGGGGCAGGCATTGACAGAGTCAGAATCAGTAACTTGGGGTAGGTATTGACAGAGGCAGGATAAGCAGCTTGGGACAGGCATTGACAGAGTCAGAATCAATAACTTGGGGCAGGCATTGACAGAGTCAAAGTCAGCAACTTGGGGCAGGCATTGACAGAGTCATGGTCAGCAACATGAGCAGGCATTGACAGAGACAGGGTCAGCAACATGGGCAGGCTTTGACAAGTCAGGGTCAGCAACTTGGGCAGGCATTGACAGGGTCAGAATCAGCAACTTGGGGCAGCCATTGACAGAGTCAGGATCAGCAACTTGGGCAGGCATTGACAGAATCAGAATCTGCAACTTGGGCAGGCACTGACAAAGTCAGAATCAGCAACCTAGGCAGGTACTAACCGAATCAGATTCCACAACTTTGGGCAGGCATTGACAGAGTCAGGGTCAGGAACTTGGGACAGGCCTTAACAGAGTAAGAATCAGCAACTTGGGACAGGCCTTGACAGAGTCATTGTCAGCAACATGGCCAGTCATTGACAGAGTCAGGATCAGCAACTTGGGACAGGCCTTGATAGAGTCATGGTCAGCAACTTTGGGAAGGCATTGACAGAGTCAGGGTCAGCAACTTGGGCAAGCATTGACAGAGTCAGAATCTGCAACTTGGGCAGGCATTGACAGAGTCAGGGTCAGGAACTTGGGGCAGGCATTGACAGAATCAGCAACTTGGGGCAGGCATTGACAGAGTCAGAATCAGCAACTTGGTGCAGGCATTGACAGAGTCAGGATCAGCAACTTGGGGCAGGCATTGACAGAGTCAGATTCAATAACTTGGGGCAGGCATTGACAGAGTCAGGGTCAGCAACTTGGGGCAGGCATTGACAGACTCATGGTCAGCAACATGAGCAGGCATTGACAGAGTCGGGGTTAGCAACATGAGCAGGCATTGACAAGTCAGGGTCAGCAAATTGGGCAGGCATTGACAGGGTCAGAATCAGCAACTTGAGGCAGCCATTGACAGAGTCAGGCACAGCAACTTGGGCAAGCATTTACAGAGTCAGAATCTGCAACTTGGGCAGGCACTGACAGAGACAGAATCAGCAACCTGGGCAGGTATTAACAGAGACAAATTCCGCAACTTGGGGCAGGTATTGACAGAGTCAGAATCTGCAATTTGGACAGGCATTGACAGAGTCAGGGTCAGCAACTTGGGGCAGGCATTGACAGAATCATTAACTTGGGGCAGGCATTGACAGAGTCAGAATCAGCAACTTGGGGCAGGCATTGACAGAGTCATGGTCAGCAACTTGGGGCAAGCATTGACAGAGTCAGGGTCAGCAACATGGGGCAGGTATTGACAGAGTCATGGTCAGCAACATGAGCAGGCATTGACAGAGTCAGGGTCAGCAACATGGACAGGCTTTGACAAGTCAGGGTCAGCAACTTGGGCAGGCATTGACAGAGTCAGGATCCGCAACTTGGGCAAGCATGGACAGAGTCAGAATCTGCAACTTGGGCAGGCACTAACAGAGTCAGAATCAGCAACCTGGGCAGGTATTAACAGAGTCAGATTCCGCAACTTGGGGCAGGCATTGACAGAGTCAGAATCAGTAACTTGGGGTAGGTATTGACAGAGGCAGGATCAATAGCTTGGGACAGGCATTGACAGAGTCAGAATCAATAACTTGGGGCAGGCATTGACAGAGTCAGAATCAATAACTTGGGGCAGGCATTGACAGAGTCAGGGTCAGCAATTTGGGGCAGGCATTGACAGAGTCATGATCAGCAACATGAGCAGGCATTGACAGAGTCAGGGTCAGCAACATGGGCAGGCATTGTCAAGTCAGGGTCAGCAACTTGGGCAGGCATTGACAGGGTCAGAATCAGCAACTTGGGCAAGCATTGACAGAGTCAGAATCTGCAACCTAAGCAGGTATTAACAGAATCAGATTCCAAAACTTGGGGCAGGCATTGACAGAGTCATGATCAGCAACTTGGGCAAGCATTGACAGAGTCAGAATCTGCAACTTGGGCATGCACTGACAGAGTCAGAATCAGCAACCTAAGCAGGTATTAACAGAATCAGATTCCGCAACTTGGGGCATGCATTGACAGGGTCAGAATCAGTAACTTGGGGTAGGTATTGACAGAGTCGGGATCAGCAACTTGCGGCAGGCATTGACAGAGTGAGAATCAGTAACTTGGGGTAGGTATTGACAGAGGCAGGATCAGCAACTTGGGACAGGCATTGACAGAGTGAGAATCAGTAACTTGGGGCAGGCATTGACAGAGTCAGAATCAGTAACTTGGGGTAGGTATTGACAGAGTCATGGTCAGCAACATGAGCAGGCATTGACAGAGTCAGGGTCAGCCACATCGACAGGCATTGACGGAGTCAGGGTCCGCAACTTGGGCAAGCTTTGACAGAGTCAGGATCTGCAACTTGGGCAGGTACTAACAGAGTCAGAATAAGCAACCTGGGCAGGTATTAACAGAGTCAGATTCTGCAACTTGGGGCAGGCATTGACAGAGTCAGAATCAGCAACTTGGGGCAGGCATTGACAGAGGCAGGATCAGCAACTTGGGGCAGGCATTGACAGAGTCAGGGTCATCAACTTGGGGAAGAAAGGGAAGCACTGGAGCTGGTACATTCAATACAAGTCAGCAGTGGAATATTTAGCATTTAATTCCCGACAAATCTCTAAAGAGTTTGAATGAATAGTGTTTAAGCCTATTCTTCTTTTTTATAACTCCTGTTCTGTCATTTTCAGCCTCCCCATCCTTTTTCTTATAATAGTGATCTGTAAAACACATCCTTTCCACAGATCCTCAGCAAGGGCCGGGTCATAAAACTGGAGCGTGTGCAGCGTCAGCCAGAACAGACTATTATTGCCGCATCAACTGTGATCACAGGGGAATACATCCCATCCTTTCGCATGGTGGCCTACTATGTGGTGCCTGGCTCCCAAAACGAGATTGTGTCCGATTCCGTGTGGGTGGACACAACAAATTCCTGCATAAAACAGGTGAGGCTGGATGTAGAGGAAATGTATGGTGGTTATGTATATATTATCTTTATTAATAATAGTCTGGAAAAAAAATAGTTTTCTTTTTACAGTCAGGTTTAATATGAAATGCTGCATATGAATATTTTGTGTTCTTGTTTCCAGCCAAAAGGGTGGCACTCCATACTCATTTTCACATGTTTTGTGAGCTCAAGTTAAAATTTAAAGTGTATATATTATAGGGATGGGCCGAACACCCCCCTGTTCGGTTCGCATCCAGAACATGCGAACAGGCAAAAAATGTATTCCAACTTGTGAACACCGTTAAAGTCTATGGGACACGAACATGAAAAAGAAAAAGTGCTAATTTTAAAGGTTAATGTGCAAGTTATTGTCATAAAAAGTGTTTGGGGACCCAGGTCCTGCCCCAGGGGACATGTATCAGTGCAAAAAAAAAGTTTTAAAAACAGACATTTTTTCGGTAGCAGTGATTTTAATAATGCTTAAAGTGAAACAATAAAAGTGAAACATTCCTTTAAATTTCGTACCTGGGGGGGTGTCTATAGTATGCCTGTAAAGTAGCGCATGTTTCCCGTGTTTATAACAGTCCAAAAGCAAAATGACATTTCTAAAGGAAAAAAAGTAATTTAAAAGTACTAGCGCTAGTGCAGGCTATTAATGAATTGTCGGTCCCGACAATACACATAAAAGTCATTGAAAATTTTTTTTTTTAAATGCGTAGGGGTCCCCCAAAATTCCATTACCAGGCCCTTCAGGTCTGGTATGGATATTAAGGGGAACTCCGCACCAAAATGAAAAAAAAATGCCATGGGGTTCCCCCAAAAATCCATACCAGACCCTTCAGGTCTGGTATGGATTTTAAGGGGAACTCCACGCCAAAATGATAAAAAAATGCCGTGGAGACCCTTATCCGAGCACGCAACCTGGCAGGCCGCAGGAAAAGAGGGGGAACGAGACAGCGCCCCCCCCCCCGAACCATACCAGGCCACATGCCCTCAACATGGGGAGGATGTCCCCATGTTGATGGGGACAGGGGCCTCATCCCTACAACCCTTGCCCGGTGGTTGTGGGGGTCTGTGGGCGGGGGGCTTATCGGAATCTGGAAGCCCCCTTTAACAAAGGGGACACCCAGATCCTGGCCCCCCCCCCCATGTGTACCCCTACCATTTCACAAAAAGAAAGTTTTAAAATGTTAAAAAACCACAGGAGATGGCTTGGGACAAGTCCTTTATTAAAAATAAAAAAATGAAAAATAAAAAAGAGATTCCAGTGATGTAATCCAATAAATCCATGCTCCTACTCCAGCGATGTAATCCAATTCTCGATCTCCAGCGATGGATGATCTCCAGTGATTCCAGCAAGGAGCACGCACAGGATCCTGCCTCCACCGGAGGCACCCAGCCAATGTCACGGCACCAGCTTGACAGCTCTTATGTAGCTGAGGGCGGGGCCACCCGTCATGTGACCCCATCCCCCTCTGACAAGGGGAAACGCCGGAGTTTCCCAGTGACGTGTACAGGTGACCCCGCCCCCCTCTGATGCAACGCAGGATTCCCCTAAATGCGGTTTTGCCACTGTAAAAGATAACCTATGAGAGTAGAAACTGTCCGAAATAATTTGACAAAATATGTGTTAGCCTGTATTGATGCTTATGGCTTGGATGTGACTGATGACATGTAATTGGTGGGGGTTTGGGTTGCAGCTCATGCCTACCTCATTTACAGCCTTGAGTGGAGTGTTATCCTGGTGCAACGTCTGGTTGAGGGAACAATTTGGGTGGCATTTGTTTTATGTTAAGGATGCTGCGTAAGCTTCGTCATCCTTCTATTATGAAAACCTGTATGTATACCTCTCCTTTATTATATGTATTATCTGGGGAAAATGTACCAAGACCTCATGTATTTTTATGATTCCTATCTGTGGCCTACTTGTGATGGGTTACATCTGTGCTACACAGATTGTGATTTTTCTACTTAACCACTTGCTTACAGGACACTTAAACCCCCCTCCTATCCAGACCAATTTTGAGCTTTCAGCGCTGACGCACTTTGAATGACAATTGCGCGGTCATACAACACTGTACCCAAATGAAATTTTTATCATTTTTTCACCACAAATAGAGCTTTCTTTTGGTGGTATTTGCTCACCTCTGCAGCTTTTACTTTTTGTTAAAAAAAAGTAAAAATCTGAATTTTTTTTTTAAAAAAAATAATTTTTTTATATTTTGTTATAAAAAATTTAAAATAGGTAATTTTTCTCCTTCATTGATGTACGCTGATGAGGCGGCAGTGATGGGCACTGATAGGCGGCAGTGATGGGCACTGATGGGTGGCAGTGATGGGCACTGATGGGTGGCAGTGATGGGCAGCACTGCTAGGTGGCACTGATTGGCACTACAGGTGGGCATTGATAGGTGGCACTTGTGGGCATTGATAGGTGGCACTTGTGGGCACTGTTAGGTGGCACTGTGGGCACTGTTATGTGGCACTATTAGGTGGCACTGATGAGGCAGATGTGCCTCTTCCACTTGGGGACTGATGTCCCTGACATCTGAGCCGGTGATCGGCTTTTTTTTCTACTCACACTGTCAGCGTGAGTAAAAAAAAAAAACGATTACCGATCTTTGGTTTACATCATGTGATCAGCTGTCATTGGCTGACAGCTGATCACACGGTAAGGGGCCGGGACTGGCCTTAGATAGGTGATCACCTGAGTCTCAGTGGCTCGGTGATCACAGTGCACACAGCGCGCGCCCTGCAGGGCGCACACAGGGAGCGTGCACAGGGGAGGCCGTCATATAACGGCCTCCCGGGAATTCAGGTCATTCGGCCATAGCACGGATGTCAGGTGGTCAACCTGGGTATTATTTAATAAACGTTTACCTGTTAAAAAAAAAAAGAGCGATACTATGGCTAGGCCTTGCAGCCTACTAACAAAAATTGCCCGATCTTGGCAAGAAAGCCCAGCTCACGAGGTGTGCAGAAAAACTATGGTGCTGTTGCAGAGTGCCTTTTCTCACAGTGGGGTCCCAAACCCATAGTCATACTCAGAGCACCTCCAGCATGTCACCCCAGGGGGCGCTTGTCACTTTGGGGTCTCTGCCTTCCCAGCCCCTGGTCATATGAGGTAGCACGCCTTCATCACATGTCTTATGAAAGGGTCCTGCGTGGCTCTGAAACATTGCTGTTTTAGTTGTGATGTGATCGTCAAATGAACCTTTGGCCCCTGTTTTGGAGATCCTTGTTGTGCTGGTGGCATATTCTTCCTTCCTTCCCTTCCCACTTACCTAACAGCCATTTCCAGGATTGTGTACATTGGAAATATTTCTATGTACTTGCATGAGGAGCCTGAGATGATGAGGGTGGCCCCTTGCACAGTTTCTGTCCAAGCACCCCTAGAAGTTGAGACGGGGTTTGCAAGGGCGATGGAACGGCACACATGTCAGGGTTCAGAAACTGATGACTGGAACTTGGGAGTGGTGGTATCAGAGGAGCAAGGGTACAGCTGGTGGTAGACAATGAAAATGCAGAGTTCAATTAAGAGCAGAGTCGAATCAGAAGGCAGGTCCAGTAGCAGCCAACAAGTCAAATCATAAGCTGGATCAAAGTCAGGAGCAAGCAGAGTTTGGCAACGTGCAGGCAACAAAGTACCAGCAGGAAGATCTTGGCCATAAGTCCATGCCAAGGCCATAATAAAGTAGAGGCTCATTAATCATAGGCAGACAAGAATAATCCAAGAGTAGGTCAGGTGAAGCTGGGTCAGTAACAGTCAGGCATAAATTCAGGATCAGACAGTGTCCCTGCTGTTTAGCTTCAGCTTAAGCACAGTAGAAGCAATCAGAGTTTCGGAGTGCAGCAGCCAGCCCCCCTTCTATTGTGCCCAATCCCCTCAGTTAAGGTTTCCCCCTGAAAAGCATGAAATTACTCAGATCTCAGATGCCGGCAATTGACAGTGCACAGTTGAGGGAACTCCTAGACACCTCCTTGAGATATCATATGACACAGCCGAAGGGAGACTGGGGATGCAAAAGTTTTCCTGCTTCTGTGCCGTGCTAAATCTGAGGTCTGGTAAGTGGGGAGGCATCAATTGTCTATTTTGGGAATGAGGAAGTGAGAATTCCAGCCTGGGGGAGTTTTTTTTGGTGGGGTGTTAAGGAAAGGGGGTGGGTTTGCTTTTGGAGCAGGGGGGAGTTTCTTGTAAAGAAGTTTACAGGGGGTGGTTATTGGCAGGGATTTGCTTCTGGGAGGGGAGTTTGATTGGATGACGGGAGATTTTCTTCATAATTAGGAATCTTTGCTGGGGGAGAGGGTGTTGACTGAAGGAGATATTTTCTCTTTGGGGGGTCGGTTTAGAGACAGGGGGATTTAATTTTTGGGGGGATATTTGAGGGAGGGAGATATTTCACAGTGGGAATCTTTGCTTGGGGAGGGAGGGTTCTTAGGAGGGAGAGGGTTTTTTTTTTTTCTTTAAAAGAGATGTTTTTTTTTTTTAATTATACTTACCTAGGTGGATGGAGCATTGATCCAATGTTGCATCTGTCCCCAGCTGCTTCTAAGACCAAGAACAGAGTGATCAAAGACCACTGATCACTCAGTTCTCAGCCTTCAGTGAGCAAAGAGTGGTGACTGTCAGTCCCCCCCCCCCCACGCTCACTGCAATGTCAGGCTGTGGAGGGGGCAGGAACGGCTGGCTCAGGGTCTCAGCAGCTCACTGAGAGGCTGAGCAAGCTGCTGGTCCAGGCATCTGGCTTCGGCTTAAAATGGGTCACAAAAGTGCAGATCGAGCTGCACTCCTCCCCAGGAGAGGTACAACTAAGCGGAATGCCGTCCCTTCAGAGCACATGCACCAGTGACATCACCGGCTGCTTTCCATGTGAATATCTCTTAAACACCACATGTTTAGGAGATATTCACTGTACCTACAGGTAAGCGTTATTATAGGCTTACTTGTAGGTACAAGTTCAAAAGCTGGGTTTACTACAGTTTAAGACTGAATAAAAGCCAACCATATTGACCAGGTGCAAAGGGCACCATCTTGTGGTAGGCAGTGCACAATATATATATTTTTTTAGCCACTTCAGCCCCAGAAGATTTGGCTGCTCAATGACCAGGCCATTTTTTGCGATATGGCACTGCATCACTTTAACTGACAATTGCGCAGGCATGCGATGCTGTACCCAAACAAAATTGACGTCCTTTTTTCCCCACAAATAGAGCTTGCTTTCTTTTGGTGGTATTTGATCGCCTCTGTGGTTTTTATTTTTTGCGCTATAAACAAAAGAAGAGCGACAATTTTGAAAAAAACACAATATCTTTTACTTTGCTATAATAAATATCCCACATTTTTTTTCAAAAAAACACATTTTTTCCTCAGTTTAGGCCAGTATGTATTCTTCTACATATTTTTGGTAAACAAATTGCAATAAGCGTATATTAATTGGTTTGCGCAAAAGTTATAGCGTCTACAAAATAGGGGATAGATTTATGGCATTTTTAATTTCTTTTATTTTGTTTTACTAGTAATGGCGGCGATCTGTGATTTTTAGCGGGACTGCGATATTGCGGCAGACATATCGCGGACACTTTTGACACATTTTTGGGACCATTGACAATTATACAGGGATCAGTGCTATAAAAATGCACTGATTACTGTATACATGTCACTGGCAGGGAAGGGGTTAACACTAGGGGGCGATCAAGGGGTTAACTGTGTTCCCTCACTGTGTTCTAACTGTAGGGGGGGATGGGACTGTCTAGGAGGAGAGAGAGAGATCGGTGTTCATACATAGTATGAACACACAATCTGTCTCTACTCCCCTGAGTGAACCGGGATCTGTGTGTTTTATCCCGGTTCTCGCTCTGTCATGAGCGTTCACGGGAGCCCGGCACTCGCATCGGCTCCGGGCGCACGTGCGAGCCCTAAAGGCGGAGTGATGTAAGGTAACGTCGTTTCGTCCAGCCGTGCCATTCTGTAAAACTGCGGCGGCTGGTCGGCAAGTGGTTAATCTCTTCAAACATTTCATAATATTTCTTAGGACACAGTTTTTTAAGGTTTAAATAAATCACTAAATTTACTGCCTACTACAATATGTGGTCCCTTGCACCTGCTCAACTTGCACAGTAAGGTTAGCTAAAATCCAGTCTTGGGTCTCATTCATATATCCTACATGACCATGGTGCAGCAAGTATACTGCAAATACCTGCACCCGGGATCTCAGATGTTCTAATATCTGCTCAGCCTGTACACCTGAGTGATGGGCTGAAAAGAGCCAAGGCTGTCTGCTGCTGTAAACATACATCCACCTGTATCTGCACATCCAGTGGTTACCTGCAGGTAGGGATACATTTTTGCCATTGGATAAAATCTCTCTGCATCCAGGGTTAGAAATTTATCCCTAACAGCAGGTAACCACTGTGACCCACGGTTTGTTAGTGTGTCGCTCAGGCTCAATCGATGTGGGGAGTAATGTAGATGATACGGAATGTGCTGCAGGAGTGCCGGCGAGGGATGGAACTCATCCCAGCTCCTGTAGTCATTGAAAGGAAAGAGAGAAAAAAAATCCCTGGTGCCACACATCAACGGAGTCCTATGGTAATGTAGTAGTGATGGGAGAGACCTCAGCCCGGGTTCCCGCCAGGCCACACCCCAATGTGTTTTGCTTTGTCCCGTGGAGCTTAAACATGAGGACCACTGGATGTACAGATACATGTTAACAGCTGTGGCTCCTTTCAGCCCATCACTCAGGTGAACAGGCTGAGCAGCTGACAAAAATTGGAACATCTGGGATTCTGGCTGTAGCTATTCATGGTATATTTACCATTCCATGGCCATTTAGAATATATGAATGAGATCCAAAGCTTGGTTCACATGGTAAGATGCGGGCTGAGCAAAAAAAAAAACTAGGGAGCTTAGGAGGAGCTCGCTGTACTAATGAGTACACTACCGCACCACAACTGCGTGCATTGCGTTCTATTCCGTTGAATGGGGATAATTTTTGCTGCGCTGCATTGCAAAGCCTCATGGCCCCACTCTGCTGTCACATGTTTTTACCGTACCTCCCCCAACATAAAAGTGTAAATGATGCCTTTGAGTTTGAAAGACCTGAACCCCCCCCAGGAAATAAAATTATCTACGGCCCTGAGACGATTTAGCACGATCCTATGAAGAACTCAGGTTTAACTAGCCCACTTGGTGCCAGTATCTGTGGTGGACATGCTATAAATCCCACCTGGCAATTTAAGGTGTTCTTGACCACCTTTGTGTATTCCAAATCCTCCTGGTACATTCTCCATATTACTAACAAACATAAAATGCAAGGGTGCTCCCCAGATTCTACGAAACACTGAAATATCCATTTTTTCTTGAACTGCCCTTGTAAGAAATGTATTGTCTTTGTGTAATCAAGTCCATTGACACATTTTTGTTTCTTCTCTGCCAGCTTGAACTTTCTCAAGATACAAAGAATTTTGTCCAGGACCCCCAGCCAGGGACACGTGTGGTGCTGAAAGTCACAGGAGAACCTGGAGCCAGTGTCGGCATGCTGGCCTTGGATAAGGGTGTCCTTGTCCTGAACAAGAAAAATCGAATGTCACAAAACAAGGTAGGACCGTCAGTATAGACCAAGGGTGATTGAATTCCAAAACATAACTTCTAAAACCCACAAAAAAAACCCACCAAACTAGCGCTGTCCCCATAAGTAACACACAAAATATAACAGTCTGTATAGAAATCTGTATAAAAAAGTTCTCTTAGCTCTAGGTGCTGCAGCTCTCTCAAGAATCCACAGGGAGGCGGACTGGTTCTGAAAGGTACAAAGAGAAGAGAGCGCAAGGCTGCCCTAGTGTAATAATGTTTAATGGCAAAAATGCAGATTAAAGTTAAAAGGGTTACACTCACAAACATGGATCAGATTCCAATCTTGCCACACTGTGAGTGGCTGCACAGGGCAGACTGTTGGTTACAGCTCGGTCACAGTTCAGGGGTGCCAAGGGAGCATGCCCCAGAACAAGACAACAACGCATATATGTTTCCGCTGGCTGGTAAGGCCCACCTGCCCTGCTGCCCCATGTATGTGTAGCGCTGTCGGGGTTAAGGTGACAATAATTGTAAACAATAAGTTTACAAAAAAATGCGCTGAACTACAAGTTGAGCTCTGCAGGCATGGATCATAAGGTTGGTTCTTGGATAGAAAACTGGTTACAGGGGAGCGTCCAAAGGGTAGTTATAAATAACGTGCACTCATACTCGTCTGGAGTGGTAAGTGGGGTACCCCAAGGTTCTGTCTTGGGACCAATTCTGTTTAATTTATTCATAAATGCCATAGAGGAAGGGATACATACCATATATACTCGAGTATAAGCCGACCCAAATATAAGCCGAGGCACCTAATTTTACCACAAAAAACTGGGAAAACTTATTGACTCGAGTATAAGCCTAGGGTGAGAAATGTGCAGCTACTGTAAGTGGAAAAGAGGGTCAACAATGCCCATTTGCATGCCTCACTGTGCCCATTTGCAGCCATAGGTCCCCCGAACTTCAAACTTGGTAGTTAAAGTGGTGTTCCACCCAAAAAAAAAAAAACTGCATGAAAAATCCTAAAAAAAAATACAAAAAAAATTTGGAAATTTTTTTTTTTTACTCACCTCTAAATGCCTGTTGCTAGGGGGTCCCTCGTAGTCTGCCTCTTTCAGTGCCTGGGTTGGTGACATCACTTCTATCTCGGCACAGGAAGGGCTCAGCTCTGCTCCCTCCCTCCTGTCAATCATCTGGGACCCATTATAGGTCCCAGGTGACTGAGCGGCCAATCACTGCGCTCGGCGCCGCTCGCGCATGCGCAGTGGGTGCAAGGCTGTGAAGCCACAGCCCGGCGCCCACAGTTGCAATGCCGGCGCCGCCGAACGGAGGGGGAGACGAGCGGGGCTTCGATCCCCCGCATCGCTGGACCCAGAGACATGTAAGTGTCCAATTAAAAGTCAGCAGCTGAAGGTTTCCTAGATGCCCCCTAGCTGCATCCAAATTTGGGGTCTCTGGACCCAAAGGTTCCTGAAATGACATTGCTGCAGAAGGACACAGTTGACCAATTTTGGGGCCCCGTATCTCTGGGTCACTTGGTGCTAGGAACCCCAAATTTGGTGTGCAAACCCAGTGGAAATACAACATATCCAAAGCTGGGGTTCCTAGCACCAAGTGGCCCTGAGATACGGGGCCCCAAAATTGGTTCGGAAAATGTCAAGCACTTTTCTGCAGCAGAGAATAACATTTTCTGAACCGATTTTGGGGCCCCATATCTTGGGGCCACTTGGTGCTAGGAACCCCAGCTTTGGATATGTTGTAGTGCTAGTTTCACTGGGTATGCACACCAAATTTGTGGATCCCAGCACCAAGTGGTCCCGAGATACAGGCCCCAAAATCTGTTCGGAAAATGTCATTCTTTGCACCAGAAAAGTGCTTGACTCTAGTATAAGCCGAGGAGGGGCACTTTCAGCACAAAATAATGTGCTGAAAAACTCAGCTTATACTCGAGTATATACGGTAGCTCAATCTCAGTTTTTGCGGATGACACAAAAATTAGCATGGCAATAAATTCATATCAGGATATATACATTTTACAGAAAGACCTGAACAAAAAAATGGAGTGGGCAACTATATGGCAAATGAGGTTTAATGTGGAGAAATGTAAAATAATGCACTGGGGGGCTAAGAAAATAAACGCAAGATCTGGGGGGACTTAGTGGAAGATAGACTGGGCAATAGAATGCAGTGTCAAGCGGCAGCTACCAAAGTCGGCAGAATATTAGCATGCATAAAAAGGGGATATGCTCGAGAGATGAACTATAATCCTGCCACTTTTGTAAACTCTGGTCTGGCCACATCTGGAGTATTCCATCTAGTTCTGGTCACCGGTCCTCAGAAGGGATGTGCTGGAGTGAGTCCAAAGAAGGGCAACTAAATTAATAAGGGGATTGCAGGACAGCAAATACGATAAACGGCTAGAAGCACTAAATGTATTCTTGCTAGAGAAGAGACACTTGAGAGGGCACATGGTAGCGATTGACAAATACTGTATTTATCGGCGTATAACACGCACTTTTTTCCCCTTAAAATCAGGGGAAAATCGTGGGTGCGTGTTATACGCCGATCCCCGCTAATTGTGATCTATCGACGGCGATCGCCGCCGACATTCACTTAGCGTGTCGTTTTAAATATGGCGTCGCGGAGTTCGGAGGGACTCGGCGGAGCTGAACGAGCGCCGCCGAAATCACAGTGACTGGGCGGAGCCGAGATACACATAGTCGAGTGTATTCGGCTCTTTCCGGCGCCGCTCACAGTCCCGCCCAGTCCTGCCATTGGACCTGTGTTATGTCCATCATAGAGCGGGACTGGGCAGGACTGTGAGCGGCGCCGGAAAGAGCCGAATACACTCGACTATGTGTATCTCGGCGGCGTTCGTTCAGCTCCGCCGAGTCTCTCCGAACTCCGCGGCGTCATAGTTAAAACTACATGCAGTTATGTGTATGTCGGCGGCGATCTGTCCAAGCATGGACACTGGGGGCAAGGCTGCACTGACCACTGGGGCAAAGCTGCACTGACAAGGCTGCAATGACAAGGCTGCACTGACAAGGCTGCACTGGGGCAAAGCTGCACTGACAAGACTGCAATGGGGCAAAGCTGCACTGACAAGGCTGCAATGGACACTGGGTCAAGGCTGCACTGACACTAAAAAAGGCTGCAATGACACTAACAAGGCTGCAGATGAACTTTGATGAGGCTGCATTGATGGGCATTTTAATGTAAGTTTTTTTTTCCTTAAACTTCCCTCCTAAAAGTTTTTTTCCTTAAAATTCTCTCCTAAACTTGGGCTGCGTGTTATACGCCAATAAATACGGTACCTCAATGGTGATCCCAGCATAGGAAAAAAACGATTCAGTTTCAGGGCGTTTAAGAGGACACGGGGCCACATGATGAGACTGGATGAGAAGCGGTTTAACCTTAAGCTGTGCAGGGGGTTTTTCACTGTCAGGGCGGTAAGAATGTGGAACTCTCTTCCACCAATTGGTGGTGTCAGCGGGGAGTATTGATATTTTTAAAAGACTCTTATATACAGGTAAATGGGAAATCATTATCGACACTGACACCCGTACACCTACACAGGTTGAACTGGATGGAATAATGTATTTATTCAACCTTACCTACTATGAAACTATCAACGAAGCAAAATTTTCCAATTTTCATGAGAAGGTATTTGATTGATTGTCTTATCCTGAACGAGAATAGCCATATATGGACTGAAATTCATCCGGTTCCTGCTGAACTGACCACATTTTCGATCCATGTATTGTCCAGCATTAGAATGCTTTGTTTCAACAGAGTGATTCACATGATTGCATTCTCCTTCTGATCCAACAGTTTGTAGTGACAAGTGGCAGAATTTTTATGTATTTCAAAAACTTTGCTTATTCAGGAGAACTCTTACATGACATCCCATAGCAGCCCCCATGGACCAACAGGCAAACCAAGTGCCCCAAATGTGTTGGGGGGCACCTAGGATGAGGGCAGCCATCAGCTTTACACAGCTTTAAGCCTGCCCCCCCCCCCCCCCCCCGCAAAAGAGGTTCACCTTCCAGCAGGACAATTACCCTAAACATACAGCCAGAGCTACAATGGAATGGTTTAGATAAAAGCATATTCATGTGTTAGAATGGCCCAGTCAAAGTCCAGACCTAAATCCAATTGAGAATCTGTGGCAAGACTTGAAAATTGCTGTTCACGGGCACTCTCCATCCTATCTGACAGAGCTTGAGCTATTTTGCAAAGTAGAATGGGCAAATATGTCACTCTCTAGATAGAGACATCCCCAAAAAGACTTGCAGCTGTAATTGCAGCGAAAGGTGGTTCTACAAGGTATTGACTAAGGGGGGCTGAATACAAATGCCCCCCACACTTTTCACGTACTTATTTGTAAAAAAATGTGAAAACCATTAATCATTTTCCTTCCACTTCACAATTATGAGCCACTTTGTGTTGGTCTATCACATACAATCCCAATAAAATACAATTACATTTTTGGTTGTAACATGACAAAATGTGGAAAATTTCAAGGGGTATGAATACTTTTTCAAGGCACTGTATATTGCCTGACTCCCCTACTCTCATCCTTATTTTCAAATACAGGCTTGCATTTATTGGCCAACATTTCTGCATTCATTAAAGAAAATCTTTTCATTCTTTGGCAGGTCTGGGGCGAGGTGGAGCGGAGCGATCTCGGCTGTACGCCAGGAGGGGGCATCGACAGTGCTGGGGTGTTTACTGATGCCGGACTTGCTGTTGAATCCAACCTTGGCCTTACCAGTCAAATTCGGAATGGTATATATCAAAGAGATATAGGGATGGAAATATGTACAGTATCTCACAGTATCTCACATTTTGTGACAACACTGAAGAAATGACACTTTGCTACAATGTAAAGTAGTGAGTGTACAGCTGGTATAAATTTGCTGTCCCCTCAAAATAACTCAACACACAGCCCTAAATGAAAATGTCCAAATTAGGCCCAATTATCCATTTTCCCTCGCCGGTGTCATGTGACTCGTTAGTGTTACAAGGTCTCAGGTGTGAATGGGGAGCAGGTGTGTTAAATTTGCTGTTATCGCTCTCACTCTCTCATACTGGTCACTGGAAGTTCAACATGGCACAACATGGCAAAGAACTCTCTGAGAATCTGAAAAAAAGAATTGTTGCTCTACATAAAGATGGCTTAGGCTATAAGAAGATTGCAAAGACCCTGAAACTGAGCTGCAGCATGGTGGCCAAGACCATATAGCGGTTTAACGGGACAGGTTCCACTCAGAACAGGCCTTGCCATGTGCATGTGCTCAGCGTCATATCCAGAGGTTGTCTTTGGGAAATAGACGTATGAGTGCTGCCAGCATTGCTGCAGAGGTTGAAGGGGTGGGGGGTCAGCCTGTCAGTGCTCAGACCATACACCACACACTGCATCAAATTGGTCTGCATAGCTTTCATCCCAGAAGGAAACCTCTACTAAAGATGAGGAACAAGAAAGCCCGCAAACAGTTTCCTGAAGACAAGTAGACTAAGGACATGGATTACTGGAACCATGTCCTGTGGTCTGATAAGACCAAGATAAACGTATTTGGTTCAGATGGTGTCAAGCGTGTGTGGCAGCAACCAGATGAGGAGTACAAAGACAAGTGTTTTGCCTACAGCCAACCATGGTGGTGGGAGTGTCATGGTCTGGGGCTACATGAGTGCTGCCGGCACTGGAGAGCTACAGTTCATTGAGGGAACCATGAATGCCAACATGTACTGTGACATACTAAGGCAAAGTATGATCCCCTCCCTTCAGAGACTGGGCCACAGGGCAGTATTACAACATGATAATGACCCCAAACATACCCCCAAGACAACCCCTGCTTTTGCTAAAGAAGCTGAGGGTAAAGGTGATGGACTGGCCAAGCATGTCTCCAGACCTAAACCCTATTGAGCATCTGTGGGGCATCCTCAAATGGAAGGTGGAGGAGCGCAAGGTCTCTAACATCCACTAGCTCTCTGATGTCATCATAGAGGAGTGGAAAAGGACTCCAGTGACAACCTGTGAAGCTCTGGTAAACTCCATTCCCAAGAAGGTTAAGGCAGTGCTGGAAAATAATGGTGGCCACACAAAATATTGACACTTTGGGCCCAATTTGGACATTTTCACTTAGGGGTGTACTCACTTTTGTTGCCAGCGGTTTAGACTTTAATGGCTGTGTGTTGAGTTATTTTGAGGGGACAGCAAATTTACGCTGTTATACAAGCTGTACACTCACTACTTTACATTGTAGCAAAGGGTAATTTCTTCAGTGTTGTCACATGAAAAGATATAATAAAATATTTACCAAAATATGAGAGGGGTGTACTCACTTTTGTGAGATACTGTATATGTACTATGTGTATGGATTTAAAAATGTCTATGTAAAATGAGTAGGTATTACAGTTGAACCTTAGCTAAAACTTTTTATAGTTAGTTGTCTAAGTATATATACTGTATGAGCTGTACCCCAAAAGTGGGCAATTTTTTTTTTTTATTAACTTACATAGGTCATTAAAGAGAACCTCCAGTCTCCCCTAAAGAAATAAAAAAATATCAGAAAAAACCTCTAGTGGGACTTTAAGGGGGCATAGACTCCAAAGAAAGAAGTAAAGTAGAATAAAAGTACAAAATGTATTATAACAGTAGAAGGATTGAAGTAGAGTTAAAACATGAACATATTGACGCAGTTGCAATGAATACATACCACGTGAAAAATAAAAACATAGCATCCAGGTAGAAACTTGTCAGGAATGCTAAGAGGTGCAGAGTGGGTGCTCTGGAGTGCGGCTTGCGGAAAGTTACCAATCTGGCCTATCACACTGTGTAGACACAGATCTCCCTGGTGCCTGACCCACGGTGTAGCGTATTCTTTTTGGGCAAACTCATTGGTGACCCTTGTGGATAGCCTGAGTTGGGGCCTGCAGCTCCCCAATCCTTTGGACTTCTGATGTCTCATGGCGGCTCTCTTCCTTGGTTTTAAATGATGTGGCTATTGAGGATATGATTTCTTTTCCATATGATACTACTGTATATATTATTTAACCACTTATCCCTAAAGAAGAAGAAATATGCAGTCCTTTCGAAACGTGTTGGGTTCCATTCTGGTTCTAGTTTCACCACTAACCATTAACTGTGTGGTTACTTTCATTTTATTTTTCATGTGTTATGTATTTATTGTAACCGCATCAAAATTTTCATGTTTTAACTCTACATCAGTCTTTCTATTGTTTTAATAAATGTTGTACTTTTATACTACTTTACTTCTTTCTTTGGAGTCTATGCCCCCTTAGTCCCACTAGAGGGTTTTTCTGATATTTTGTCATTTAGGGACGTGGGCATCCTCTCCTAGTCTCTTCCACAGCAAATAGTAACCTATATCTAAAAAAGTGAAAAGTCAGCAGCAACAAATACTGTAGCCAGTCCATGTTACCTGTTCAGTAATCCAGCGATGTCCGCACCCAACCCGATTCTTCAATTGGCTTTGGATGAGGGCGCCAGCATTTTAGGTAAGGGAAACTGGCAGTGAAACCTTCTGACATGAGCCACGCTTTGTGAATGGTCCTGCAGTATTCGGGGACCTGTGTGTCCCAGAAGCCTGTGGGGGAAAAGAGATCCTAGTAGATTGCTGCAGCGATCTGACCCGGAAGTGGGAGCAGGTACCTGTCAAAACCAGGTACCCACTCAACCCCTCTCCCGCAAAAACTGCCAAATGTTACAGTGCAGGGGGGGAGGATGCAAACAAGTGGAACATCATCTTTTGGGTAAAGTTCTGCTTTAAATCGTATTCCCTCTTGACTAATATGAGGACTGCGCCAAAAGTAATGAAAAAGTGGGCATAACTATATATTAACTTACATACAATAAGCGATTAAAATTTCACAGTGTCTTGAAAAAGTATTCATACCCCTTGAGATTTTCCACATTTTGTTGTGTTACAACCAGAAACATGAATGTATTTTATTGGAATTTTATGTGATAGACCAACACAAAATGGCACATAATAGTGAAGTAGAAGGAAAATTATAAATGGTTTTAAACATTTTTTACAGATAAATATGTGAAAAGTGTGACATGCATTTGTATTCAGCCTTCCTGAGTCAATAATTTGTAGAACCACCTTTCGCTGCAATTACAGCTGCAAGTCTTTTTGGGGATGTCTCTACCAGCTTTGCACATCTAGAGAGGGACATTTTTGCCTATTCTTCTTTGCAAAATAGCTCAAGCTCTGTCAGATTGGATGGAGAGCGTCTGTGAACAGCAATTTTCAAGTCTTGTCACAGATTCTCTATTGGATTTAGGTCTGAACTTTGACTGGGCCATTCTAACACATGAATATGCTTTGATCTAAACAATTCCATTGTAGCTCTGGTTGTATGTTTAGGGTCATTGTCCTGCTGGAAGGTGAACCTCTGCCCCAGTCTCAAGTCTTTTGCAGACTCTAACAGGTTTTGTTCTAAGATTGCCCTGTATTTGGTTCCATCCATCTTTCCATCAACTCTGACCAGCTTCCCTGTCCCTGCTGAAGAAAAGCATCCCCACAATATGATGATGGTGTGTTCAGGGTGATGTGCAGTATTCATTTTTCACCACACATAGCATTTTGCTTTTAGGCCAAAAATTTCCATTTTGCTCTCATCTGACCAGAACACCTTCTTCCAAATGTTTGCTGTGTCCCCCCCATGGCTTCTCACAAACTGCAAACAGGACTTTTTATGGCTTTCTTTCAACAATGGCTTTCTTCTTGCCACTGTTCCATAAAGTCCAGATTTGTGGAGTGCAGGACTAATAGTTGTCCTGTGGACAGATTCTCCCACCGGAGCTGTGGATCTCTGCAGCTCCTCCAGAGTTACCATGGGCCTCTTGGCTGCTTCTCTGATTGATGCTCTCCATGCCCGGCCTGTCAGTATAGGTGGATGGCCATGTCTTGGTAGGTTTGCAGTTGTGCCATACTCTTTCCTTTTTTTGGGTGATGGATTGTACAGTGCTCGGTGAAATGTTCAAAGCTTGGGATATTTTTTTTATAGCCTAACCCTGCTTTAAACTTCACTACAACTTTATCTCTGACCGGTCTGGTGTGTTCCTTGGCCTTCATAATGCTGTTTGTTCACCAAGGTTCTCTAACAAACCTCTGAGGGCTTCACAGAACAGCTGTATTTATACTGAGATTAAATTACAGGTGGTAATTAGGTGACTTCTGATGGCAATTGGTTCCACTAGATTTTAGTTAGGGGTATTAGAGTAAAGGGGGCTGAATACAAATGCACGCCAGACTTTTCAGATATTTATTTGTAAAAAATGTTGAAAACCATTTATCATTTTCCTTCCACTTCACAATTATGTGCAACTTTGTGTTGGTTTATCACATTAAATCCCAATAAAACACATTTTCAGTTTTGGTTGTAACATGAAACATACAAAATTGCAAGGGATATGAATGCTTTTTCAAGGCACTGTAGTTTTATTGTTTTTCATTGCAGGTAAATAATGGATTCCAAGCAGAAACAGTGTGCTGTCATTGAGTTCCTGACTAAGTAGGGGTGCAGGCCATCCAACATTCATAGAAGGCTACAGAATTATGGAGATTACATCCTTGACAAGAGCAATGTCTTGCTATTGGTGACTCTTGTCAAGGATGTAATCTCCATAAACATTCTGTAGCCTTCTGTGGATGTCAGACAGCCTGAACCCCTCCTTCATCAAGAATTCAATGGCAGCACATTGCTTCTGGTTGTAATCCAAAAGTGGAAGAGTTACTCTACCAACATGCGAAATTTTTAACAACCTCTGTACGTTCATAAAAAAAGTTACGCTCACTTTTGCATCCCATTTGGGAAATTGATTTTATGACTTCTTAATGAAATGTGTAAGAAACTAAAAATAAAGTTTTCATCATGATCAGTTGTTCTTTAGTGTCCACATATTGGTCTGTCTTCATTTTGCAGAATGGGGCTGTGAAGAATCAGTAAGAAAGAAGCGCTCTACGGCTAATGTTGCACGAAAAAATGAAAAAGGTAATTATCTGAATGTAGTGGTCCACAATATGTCCAGCCAGATGTCTGCTAAGCGACAGAGTGTTGGGTTATGAACCAAGTCAAATCCCTTAATCCCTGCACTTCACTGCTTGGCATATACAGTAGTTGACTGTGCTGTGGAGGTGGGTTATGGGTGTCACCAATTTTATCTCTTATCACTACTTGGCATGTAGCTTGCATGTTTCCAGATATCCCATATACCATGCAAAATGTTATATAAAATACAATGTGTTAGTCAACAGAGTGGTATTAGTGTTTTACAGCAGCTGAGTCACAGACATACCTCTCTTAGCAAGAAGTGTGAGCTCTTGAGTTCAGAGATATTGATCTTCATCTGAAATGTTTTTAGCTGGTTTAAAATGAAAGTTTGGTTGGCCTTTAGGGTAAGCAAGTTTTTCAGGTGTGATAAATGGATCAGCCCATTGGATCTTCAATCTTATATTCTTATAGTTGATATTCAAAAAGCCTGAGGGTTAGTGTGTGGCTTATTCAGTACAGGAGGTGGGGTAAGTTTGTGCAGGGGTTGAGTTTAAAGCAGACCCGCTAGACTAGTATACCCTTAAAACTACTCTGTACCTTCATAAATGTAAAAAAATAAGAGCGTTGCCCGTATTCTCCACCACTAGGGTCCAGCGTTGGAAAATAATTATGAATAAGTGTGCTTATAATATTTTGTTTGTAAAACCAGCACAACAGTTCCAGGATGCCAATCTACGCAAGTGCTGTGAAGATGGCATGAAAGAAAATAACATGAAATATTCCTGCCAGAAGAGATCGGAGTATGTCCTCCAGCAAGGAGAGTGTGCCAAGGTCTTCCTTGAGTGCTGCAAGTTTATCTTTGAACCACAAATAAGACGGGGAAAGCCTAAGAGACCAATGACCGGAAGGCCCGATATCTGTAAGTACCACCTACATGGAATAAGACCCATCTCCTACAATTAGAGGACCAGTGTGCTATCTGAGGTTTAAAGGGAAACTATAATGATTTTGAGACAGTTTTTAGAATTTAAGTAAATGTAATCCCTATTACAATGGCATTTAGTTTGCTATAGCACTGTATATCATATTATTGTGCATCTTAAACAATTGCCATGTATTTTATATATATTTCTTCTGTTTTTTTCATCTTTTGTGGCATCTCAGCGCTGCTGATCTTCTGCAGCTTCTTTTCAGCCACTTGATGTCTATATAAACTCCAGCGATGTCTGCATGGCGTTTGTCAAGGCATGTTTTCTGATAGCGACAACAGCAGAACATGTCTGTGTGTCAGCACAGCTGTTTGTGTCCTCCACTGAGAGAGTGTGGAGCACCCTAAAATGCAAAAAATAGGGCTACAAGGCTCAATCAGGTCTAAAGTCTCCCCATAACCTTACTAAATCCACATAATCATCTCCTACACCATCTACATTGTGGAGATTACTGTAGATTTAAACTTATGGCTGTTGCACACAGACATACATTATGTATGGGATATAGACATGCATGCCTTTATTTTAGTCATATGAGGAGTCATATCTGCTGCGTAATTCTGACCATAGTCATTTTATAACAGAATACACTGTGCGCAGCTAAGAACAGTACTTGCTTTTACATGCACATGCGTATAGACATATTTCCAAGTATGCAACAGCATATTCTGTAATGCATGTCTATGGGCAGAATCACATAGCAGATATGGCTCCTGGGTGTACATAGCACCTCCAGCTGTCTTGCAGACCTCTCTGTGCTTTCTCCAATGCCCCTGTGCTTCCTCCTTGACCTATGTGCATTCTCCCAAGAGAGTCTCCAGATCCCTACAAGAAAACCAGCCTTTTCCCGGTTCCTTCCTCCAGCAGAATCTTGGTTCAGCTTCCTCCTCGACCAGACAGGACAGCTCCAGAGGTCAACTTCTGGCCTAATTCGAGTTTTCAGCACAGAGCCATTGGCTACGGGCCTAACAAACCAAATAATTTAGCAGCACCTACCACTGCCAAAGCCCAGGGAAAAGAAAGCTCACCAGCCCACTTCCAAACTATTTATATTCTCCCCCAGCATTCACCAGTAGCAATATATCTTCTACTGGTTGGCCAGAGGGAACATAAATGTCATCAGGGCTTTTACTCATGTGTGGGAGCTGGGTGCCTCTCCTGGAGAAAGGATGCTCACACTGCCCGCTGTGTCTCTCAGGAAATATTTGTCCCCAGGAGGCTTAGGCTTTCATTGAGAAAAGGAAGGGACTGACCTGTCCGCACGTCATGTGGAGTCGTGCCGGCTGAACCCGTAACAGCCGGAAACCTAGCGATGAGGTCACACGGAAACATGGCAACTGAGTGCTGCCAGAAGAGAAGAGGCTCTCAGCTGGACAGCGCTGGATCCGCTGGATCTGCTGGGTCATCTCCAGTAGGATGATCCTGCTCCATCCTACTCCCGAGCTTCTGCAGAAATGTCAACTAACCTCCATGGGACTCCATCCTGCCTCCAGATAGGATCAGCATCACCAGACCTCATCACATCTAGGCCCCCTCAGGCTAGCAGACCTAAATATGGAGCCACAGAAGCAGCTCCATTACATGTACCCTCCCCAGGCCAGAGCATGGGGGGGGGGGTTTGCATTAGCCAGCCCCAAATATTTATACCTTTTACCCTAATATGCCACTGGCATAGGAAACTCTTAGTGGTTGGTTGGGAAAAGATATCAATATCCATAATTCATACCCACTGTGTGATCTCTCACTAATTCCAGAGCTGACAGTGCCACCTACTGACAGATCGGAGAACTGACAGCCAGGCTGGACTTATTAGGGAAAGTTGAACAAACCACCAAACCACAGACTACAAATTGGCATTGGCTGACTGCAGTCATACAAAATTAAATTTAGAGACACTCCTCCTTAAGGCAGGGTGGCTACACTACACTTGATGCCTCAAAATGAGAATCCAAAATATTCATATGCAATATTTTCACATCTACTCGACTGAAAAAAATATTTTTTAATTGTATCTTTTAGTCCAGAGAAGAAAGAAAATTATGCGTGCACACAATGTTGGTGACCTGTTCCGTAAGTTCTTCCACTGCAAATGCAAAGCATTTGTAGTTGATTTAATAAAGAAAACAGATTGTTCATTTTGCAAGGAAAGTTTCACTTTGCAAGGGAATTTTCTCCAGAGCTTAGTAAATGAGGTGAAGTTCTTTTGACTTCCATCATCCAATCATGTGCAAGCAAAAATGTTTTTTTTTTTCCTTGTACGTGATTGAGTATTCTCTGCAAAGTGAAATTGTACCTTATTCACTAAACTCTTGGGAAAATTCCCTTACAAGATGCAATTTCACTTGCATAGGGAACAGTCTATTTGCATTTAGAAAACCAACCCAATTGCAGCAACATGAAAAATTTACAAAGCAATCCTTTTTGTCCATCAGAATTGGAGATCCAGCTAACTTTCTACTTAAACATTGGAAATCTATATAGAGTATGCAAACTTGTTACCTAAAAATAAAATTGGTAGTTCTGTTTAGCCAGTCCTGTGATTCCTGTAATGCTGCCCTAGTGCAAAGTGAAGGGGGTGCCATGGTTACTGCAGTTCTGTGTTTCTTGCCTGTTAATTAAAAAACGATTTAGCAGTGTGATGTTACTGACAGTTGACTAGTAGGTGTGTCAATGACTCAAAAATATGCAGAGGTAAAACAGTAAATAGCGATGTCACTCTACTGGCTATAATATCTGGCAAGGATGGGGAGACAGGGGACAGAAGCCACACTGGGGCAGAGATTCTGTCAGCTCTGCAGGGGCAGGTTCAGAGGTGGTTGACGCCAGCTAGCTTCAGCCAGGAATGGTTGTATGCGACAATGGCACCAAACTTCTCTCCACCCTCCGACAGGGACATTTGACCCATGTTTGGCACACGTCCTGAATTTGGTGGTACAGCAGGTTCTTGAGCAGGTACCCAGGCTTACAGGATCTCCTGAGGCAGGTCAGAAAAGTCTGTGGTAATTTCTGCCAGTTGGAAATGCTGCAGCGGCTGCACACACAGCAGAGGGCCATCAATGAGTACCTGTGCAAGTATGGCACTAGGACAGGGTCAGGGGAGCTTGACTTCTTCGCCACGCCAGTGGGCTATGATCAGGGATGCGTGCACTGTCCTGTCACCATTTGAGGAGGCCACAAGGATGGTAAGCAGCGACAATGCATGCATCAGTGACACTGTCCCTCTAGTCTTCCTGTTGGAGCACACGCTTCATGGAATCATGGACAGGGCACTTGAGGCAGAACAGCGGGAGGAAGAGGAGGACTTCCTTACCTATCAAAGACCCCTTTATCCAGATAGCATTCCTGCGGGCCCGCCAAACACACAGGAAGAAGAGGAGGAGGATTGTGTCAGCATGGATGTAGAGGATAACACTCAGCAGCAGTCTTCAAGGGATGGTTTTCAGTCCCCTGAAACCTAAGTAGTTGTACGTTGCTGGGAGGAGGTAGTTACAGATCATGTGATCCTTAGTGACCAAGAGGACTCAGAATCGAATGCCTCTGCAAACTTGCGCTCCATGGCCTCCCAGATTCTGCAAAGCCTGCAAAAGGACCCTAGGATTCATGGTATCAAGGAGAGGGATCATTACTGGCTGGCAACCCATCTTGATCCACGTTACAAGGGTAAGGTTGCAGAACTCATCCTGCCTTCGCAGAGGGAGCAGAGGATGAAACATCTTCAGGAGGCCTTGAAGAAAGGTTTGTGCAACGCATTTGCAGACCCTGGGAGGTTACAATTTCCTGGTGCTGAACAATGTGTTGCTGAGGCTTCGTTCAGTCAGAGGAAGAGCGGTGGAGAAGGTAGCCAGCTGACCGATGCCTTTAAACAATTTTTCAGTCCTCAGCGTCAAGGTCTGATCGGTTCAAGCAACCATTGCCAGCATCTGCATTACATGGTGCAGGAATATCTAGGGACAAGAGCAGACTTGGAGACCTTTCCAACAGAGCATCCACTGGGTTACTGGGTCTTGAGGATGGACCACTGGCCAGAACTTGCTCAATATGCAATTGAGCTACTGGCCTGTCCTGCATCCAGCGTGCTTTCTGAACGCACATTTAGTGCTGCTGGAGGGTTTGTAACGGATCAAAGAGTGAGCCTGTCCACAGACTGTTGATAGGCTCACATTCATAAAAATGAATCAGTCTTGGATCAGCAGCTATTAAGCACCTGATGTTTATGTAACTGATTAAATTTGCTATGGATGTGGGATCCATTGAAGACTGCCTATGCTGACTATCCTATTCCTCCTCAATCTTGATGATGCTAGCTTTCAACAATATTTTTGGTTTAGGGCACCACCGCCACCACCCAAGGACCAATTTTTCTGCCTTTGTTTAAGAGGGGCATGTAATTACAATTTTTGATCCAATATTTCACAGCAGGGTCCGTTCCTGTGCCCAACAAGAATATCTGTGAGGGGTTACAGTGTTGTGGTACCACCACCCTAGGCACAATTTTTCTGCCCCTGTTTAACAGGGGCATGTAATTATAATTTTTGATGTAATATTTCAACGCAGGGCCTGTTCCTGCGCCCAACAAGAGTATCTGTGAGGGGTTACAGTGTTGTGGCACCACCACCACCACCCAAGACCCAATTTTTCTGCCCCTGTTAAACAGGGGCGTGTAATTACAATTTTTGATATAATAATTCACAGCAGGGCCCGTTCCTGCGCCCTACAAAGGTAACTGTGAGGGCTTACAGTGTTGTGGCACCACCACCAGTATTGCATTTACTGTTATTTTTGATCTCACATTCTGCCATTTTGTCTCCTCTTTCCAGTCCGTCCCGGTTCCAATATCATAGACTCAGAAAAGGCAGGGAGTCTTAATACGGACAACTATGAACCCATGGAGAATTTCAGGTCACGGAGTATCTTTTATGAAAGCTGGTTGTGGAAGCTTGAGAGACTGCCCACTAGAGCAGACAGCAGTGGGTAAGTGTAACCTAGCTTTGGCATTGCACTACACATAACAACCCATGTTTCCTAAAGTTTGCTACTAGAACCACTCAGGACTGCTTTAACCAAATGCCGCGTACACACGGTCGGACTTTCCGGCATACTTGGTCTGGCGGACCAGAGTCTGCCGCACAATCTGACCGTGTGTAGGCTCCGGCAGGCTTTTTTTCCCAAAAGTCCGCCGTACCAAGATTTAAAGCATGCTTTAAATCTTAGTCCGCCGGACTCAGTTCCTGACGGAAAGTCCGTTCGTCTGCATGCGTCTATATGCTGGTCCGACGAACCAGATACGACGCAAGGGCAGAGTACTGCATCTCGTGCTTGCTGCAATAGGAAAAACAAATTTTCCTATTGCGGCGAGTGCGGGGCATCCCAGGCCCTTAGGTCTGGTATGGATCTTAAGGGGAACCCCCTACACCGAAAAATCGTCGTGGGGTCCCCCCCAAAATCCATACCTGACCCCGATCCGAGCACGCAGCCCGGCCGGTCAGGAAAGGGGGTGGGGACGAGCGAGCGCCCCCCCCCCCCTCCTGAACCGTACCAGGCCACATGCCCTCAACATGGGGGGTGGGTGCTTTGGAAGAGGGGGCGCCCTGCGGGCCCCCCCCACCCTAAAGCACCTTGTCCCCATGTTGATGAGGACAAGGGCCTCTTCCCGACAACCCTGGCCGTTGGTTGTCGGGGTCTGTGGGCAGGGGTCTTATTGGAATCCGGGAGCCCCCTATAATAAGAGGGCCCCCAGATGCCGGCCCCCCACCTTATGTGAATGAGTATGGGGTACATGGTACCCCTACCCATTCACCTAGGGAAAAAGTGTCAATAATAAAACACACTACACAGGTTTTTGAAGTAATTTAGTAGACAGCTCCGGGGGGGTCTTCTTCCGGCTTCGGGGGTCTTCTTCCAACTTTGGGGGTCCCTCCGGTTCCTCTTCTCCCGGCATCCGGTTGGTTCTTCTACGCTTTCCTTGTCTTCTCCCGGTGTTCCAGTTCTTCGGCCGGCTCCTCCGCTGTCTTCATGCCGCTCTCTTGCCAGCGGAGGTCCGGACTTCTGGTCTTCTTCCCATGTTGACACGACGCTCTCTCCGTCTGGAATGGTCTCTGAGAGCTCCGATGTGACTTATATAGGCGGAGACCCCGCCCCCTTGTGCCGTCACAGTCCCTGGGCATGCTGGGACTGTGACCGCATAAGGGGCGTGGTCACCGGGTGATGTTGACCATGCCCCCTAACACTTCACAGTCCCAGCATGCCCAGGGACTGTGACGGCATAAGGGGGCGGGGTCTCCGCCTATATAAGTCACATCGGAGCTCTCAGGATCTGAGGGCCCTCTTATTATAGGGGGCTCCCGGATTCCGATAAGCCCCCCGCCCGCAGACCCCAACAACCAATGGCCAGGGTTGTCGGGAAGAGGCCCTTGTCCTCATCAACATGGGGACAAGGTGCTTTGGGGTGGGGGGGCCCTGCAGGGCGCCCCCCTCCCCCAAAGCACCCACCCCCCATGTTGAGGGCATGTGGCCTGGTACGGTTCAGGAGGGGGGGGGCGCTCGCTCGTCCCCACCCCCTTTCCTGACCGGCCAGGCTGCGTGCTCGGATCGGGGTCTGGTATGGATTTTGGGAGGACCCCATGCTAATTTTTTGGCGTAGGGGGTTCCCCTTAAAATCCATGCCAGACCTAAGGGACTGGTATGCCCCACGACGGGGCTTGCAAGGTGTCAATCTCGCCGATAAAAGCGGCGAGATTGACTTCCTTTTCTAGTCCCGTCGTACCCGAGTCACATTCAAAATGAACGGACTTGGCCGTGTGTGGGCAAGTCCGTTCATTCTGAAAGTCCGCCGTAACTCTGGCGAAAGTCCGTCGGAAAGACGGGCGGACCTAGCCTGCCGGAAAGTCCGGTCGTGTGTAGGCAAGTCCGTCCGTTCAGAAAGTCCGGCGGTAGTCCGGCGGGAAAAACGTTGAACCAAGTATTCCGGAAAGTCCGCTCGTGTGTACGCGGCATTAGGGGCTAAAGGTGCAGCTACCCTTGAACCACTGATCCAGGTGGCCCACCAGACCCAGAAGTGGTCCTAGCTATGGGTGAGTTTTCATTAGCCCAGCAGTACCAGGTTCAAGAGATCAGGAAAAGCATTTGTTTGAGGGCAGGGACCGATGTGTATGTACAATATAAATATGTAAATGTAAAGTGCTATATGAAAGCGCTAGATAAGTACCTGAATTAAATAAATAAATAAAAAATGTATTGGAAGTCCAGTGTTTGAAAATGGAGCCAGGATATGGACAGTTAAAGCAATAAGTACAAGCAGTAAATGGGCTTGAAAATTAGCCCATATCGATATATATATATATCGATTATATATATATATATATATATATATATATATATATATATATATATATATTACTGTATATGTATTTCAAAGTTCATAACACAGGCCCTGAATTCCCAGCTCTTCTCCCCTTATTTTCTATAGAAATAAGAACTTGGCAGTATGCCAGTATTCCAGTGTAAAGAAGTAGCAGGTGCTGTGGGCTGTTGGAAATCCCACTTCTTATGCCGCGTACACACGGGCGGACTTTTCGACCGGACTGGTCCGATGGACTTTCTGACGGACTTTCGACTGACTTTTTAATGAACGGACTTGCCTACACACAATCACACCAAAGTCTGACGGATTTGTACGTGATGACGTACGACCGGATTAAAATAAGGAAGTTGATAGCCAGTAGCCAATAGCTGCCCTAGCGTCGGTTTTTGTCCATTGGACTAGCATACAGATGAGCGGATTTCTCGATAGGAACTGGGTCCGACAGAGTTACGACGTAAAGATTTGAAGCATGTTCCAAATCTAAAGTCCGTCAGACTTTTGACAGAAAAAGTCCGCTGAAGGTCCGATGAAGCCCACACACGGTCAGATTGTCCGCCGGATTCGGTCCGCCCGTGTGCGCCGCATAAGTCTTTGTTTTAAAATTTGAGAACCAACTACTTTACAGTGTCTGCAGCTACAGAGGTCAGTGGGGGTTTGTTTTACAGGCTAATTGCCCCTTTTGCAAAATAAAGGGAAAAAAAGGACACCCATATTGCATAAAGCAAAAATGTGCAATAATTATTTTTCTGCGTTGGGTATTGCAAAGCATTACATCCGTGATCAGTGGATTGTGGGTGCAATGTTATGTTTCCTGCAGATTATTCCTTGATACCCTGGTCCATACCAAGGTTACAGATCTTTTAGTTACGGAGCTGTAAATGCATGTCAAATTCAAATAACAGGTGCCAGCAGGTAGCAGAATGGCGCAATTCTGTAAGGGGGAAGATGAGGGTTTGAGAGTGGGGGCCTGCAGACTCTGACCGTGGTTCATTTTACACCCTAAATATGGGTCAATATGGTCAGAAAGGTGGCTTTTAAAGCTCTTGTAATGCATGTTTAGAATGTGCAAATATAGACAAATATAAATGTAAAAAAAGGACACTTGTAGACAAACAAGGATTCAAAGTTGGCATCTGGTTTGACCTTGGGAGTGAGAGTTAAACCACTATAACAAGCATGTCATTACAATTTTTGATATAATCATGTCATAACAAGGACAGTGTTCACTGCCAGAGAGTATAGAGGGGTGGGGGGATGAGAAAAAGCAGGGAAGAAGGAAAAGAAGTGCGGTGTACACAGTGAGGCGGTGTGGGCCCAACTCTAATCTAAATGTAAGGTATTAAACGCTGAGCCTTAAAGCAGACCTTCACTCAATAGATGCACTAGACATCATTGCACTCCTCTCGCCTTTGCAATCTAAAATGGCAAAAAAAAGTTTTTATATTTTTGTTCGCCCCAGCCCCAGCCTTCATTTTCACCTAGGTGAAAATGATGTATCTAATCTGAAGCTTCCTGGGATATGCATGTCACATAACCCAAGAGGCTGCAGGAGTGGGGAGACACAGCGGTGAACCAAGCTGCATGCATCATCAGTGGCTGTCTGCCTGAACCCCGAAAGGGCAGCCAGGCCCCTAATGATGTAAAAAAGAAGATAGTGGCACAAGACCTAAGCTGCGGCACCTGAGCAGCAGATCACAGCAAGACAACACTGGATATTCTGGTGCCTATGTGAAACAAGGACGACCCAGCATAACAGGTAAGGGAGGTTAAAATATCCGGCTCCCATGCCCCAACTTCACTAGGCACCTCCTATCCTGGAATTTATATGGGCACTAACTCCACCCATTACATCACTGCAGGGAGGCTTTGTCTAATAGGGGATCTAACACCAAATTCCCTATTAAAGGGGTGTCAAACTCAATTTCATTGCAGGCCGCATCAGCATTATGGCTGCCTTCAAAGGGCCGGTTGTATCTGTAAGGCTATATAAATGTATCTACTCTTTATCATTTTAAACAATTGCCTCTTCATTTGATTATTACTGCTGGTTTTAGCTCAGGGGTGCACTGTGTACAGAGTGCAGGGTTCAGAGGTGGGCTATGCACAGAGTGCAGAGTTCATGGGCATGCTATGTACGAGTGCATAGTTCAGTGGTGCGCTATGTACAGGGTTCAGGAGTGTGTCATGTACAGAGTGCTAAGTTCAAGGGCGCGCTACATACAGAGAGCAGAGTTCAGGGGGTGCACTATGTACAGAGTGCAGGGTTCAGAGGTGTGCTATGTACAGAGTGCAGGGTTCAGGAATGTGTTACGTAGAGAGTGCAGAGTTCATGGGTGCGCTACGTACAGCATGCATAGTTTAGGGGTGCGCTATGTACAGAGTGCAGAGTCCAGGGGTGCGTTATGTACAGAGTGCAGAATTCAGGGGTGCGTACAGTGTGCAACTCCAGCCCCCCCAACAAAGCTTACTTACATCTCTACTCTCTCCTATCTGGTCCAGCTCTAGTACCTCCCTGTGTAGGCGGGTCTAGTACCCATGTATTTGGCTCTAGTACCTCCCTGGGTAGGCAGGTCTAGTACCCATGTATTTGGCTCTAGCACCTCCCTGGGTAGGCAGGTCTAGTACCCATGTATTTGGCTCTAGTACCTCCCTGTGTAGGCGGGTCTAGTACCCATGTATTTGGCTCTAGTACCTCCCTGTGTAGGCGGGTCTAGTACCCATGTATTTGGCTCTAGTACCTCCCTGTGTAGGTGGGTCTAGTACACATGTTTTTGGCTCTAGTACCTCCCTGTGTAGGCGGGTCTAGTACCCATGTATTTGGCTCTAGTACCTCCCTGTGTGAGCAGCTCTGCCTTGCCTTGCTGAATAGGATCAGATTCTGGAGATCTGTCCCCTCTGTGCCCTGCAGTGAGTGCTTGCAGGGATCTGTTAGATTCAGGAGCTGCTGAGAGCAAAGCTGTCTTTGTAAACATAGAAGGCTTTTGTGTTTAAAGTTGAAGAGAGTAGCGGGAGTAAAGGGTGAGAGCTGGAAGTGGCTGAACTGAGTTCGGCCACTTTTCAGCTGCAAAACTGGGTGCGAGGGCCACACGACAAGGCCTGGCAGGCCAGATTCGGCCCATGGGCCTTGTCTTTGACATATGTGCCCTATTACCACACTATTTTGGAACAGAGCCACCAAGTAGCAGACTTGCTAACTGCACCTGCTTACAAGTACCGGGTATTTCTGTCTGCTCCCAGGGCTGCATAGAGAAGGGGAAATGGTAAAGTAATAGTAAGTATTAGCTGGTGGGTGGGGTGGGGGGGATAAAGCATACTTGTTACCTTTGCTATAAATGGAAAAAGCACAGGTCTTCTTTAGGGGTGCACTTCTTGGTTTGGAGGGTTGAATGGCAGGTAGAAAAGGATTCCAGAAAAGAAAAGAAGCATATAGGACTTCCAGGAGCTTGAAAAAATTACAATTGTAAATCAAATATACTTTGTACAGGAATATGCAATGGTTTCCATTTGTTTGTCACAGGTATGCATCAAAGACTATCAATGCCAACTTACCAGAGTCCATCACTACTTGGGAATTCACAGCAATCAGCCTCTCTCCTAACTCAGGTACCACATCAAATGAAGGCACATACTTAAAGAGAATGTATGGTGGTTTCGAACATAATTTAATAATGGGCAGTCACTACACTGAAAAGAGGAATTATTTTGGAAACCCTTTTACAGTATATCTGAATAAATGAATTTGGATGATGGGTTACAGTATTTTGTGGGTTACATGATTTATCATTTCCATTTTATTGCAATGGCTCTGCCTTTGGCCTATAACGATGGTTTCCATCTCTCTACAGACAATAAACGATAACAAAATACCTAATAGATGGTAAAAAAAAACAAAAGGCGAAAGTCCAGCCTAACGCAGCTCCTTCACCCATTTGTACATTGTCTCATCATCGTCTCTTCATAGGTATTTGCGTCGCCAAACCCTTTGAAATGCTTGTGAAGAAAAGTTTCTTTATTGACCTGCGCCTCCCGTATTCTGTCGTGCGCAACGAGCAAGTGGAGATCCGGGCCATCCTGTACAGTTATATAGATAAAGAAATTGAGGTACTGGAATGTGTAAAGTTCTATTGTTTCTACATTGTATAAAAAAGATTAGCACTTGGGTTTGGCACGTTTAACGGTTTCCTTCTAAAAATCCAAAAACGAATTGGTAGGTTAAACCATACCTGTCTGAAAAGTCCTGAAACTTTCTCACACGTTCACACCCATTATGGACCAGAACATGTTTTGCATTTCTGCTGTGGACCTGTTCATCCATCGTTAACTTTGTCATTACTTTAGAAAAAAGAAACACGTATATCGTGTTTTTAAGTGCAAACCAGGTTTTCTTTTGTGATATTTGTGATATGTTATGCAATCTTTAGACAAAAAAAGTAACAAAACAAACAAAATAAATAAATAAATAAATAAACTTTTTTCTTTTAACCACCCCAGGTCCGGAAGATTTTACCTTCATGACCAGGCCATTTTGTGCTATTGAGCGCTGCGTTACTTTAATTGGCAATGGCGCAGTCATGCAATGCCTCACACAAATAGAGCTTTCTTTTGGTGCTATTTGATCACCACTGGGTTTTTAATTTTTTAAATATAAAAATTAAAAAACAAGAATTTCTACTTTCTGATATAAAGCATGTGAAAAAAAATCTAATTTATTAATTTAGGCCAAAATGTATTCTTCTACATGTCTTTCGTAGGAAAAAAAAAACCCAATAAGTGTATTGGTTTGTGTGAAAGTTATAGCGTCTACAAACTATGGAATATATACTGACAGAGAAATTCCCCTATTTTTTGGGGACTTTTAAGGCACTTGAATTACAAAAATATATATGAGAAGGGAAGTGCGTGAAAACAGAATTTATTGGTACATCAACGTATAATAAGAAGAGACATGGCTAACTAGTTTACTATTACACCAATTGTGAAATATATGAGGGCGGTATACCCTGCTTGGAATCTGGACCTGAGGACTAAACATTTATCCTCTATGCTCAAAAACTGGTGATTTACCACAAATATCATCACCTCTCTAGTTAGAAGCCCTGCTATATCATCCATATTGGGGACTACATGTTCCAAACCTGTATTAAAGCCAGGGGTTGGCTCTCTAAGGCCTCAGTGCTACCTGCTCCCTCTATATAGGTGGCGTTCTCTCCTCTTCTATGCCTCTGAAACATAATGATATTGCACACTATAATATGATGGGCAAGGGTACAGATTCTTTCAAACTTTGTTTTTAACTGAAACATGGCATGTCTACATACAACACCACTTGATTGACTATATAATACTCCTCATACCCCTGATGAAAGAGACGTGAACTCTCTGAAACGCGTCGGGCAGAGGAAGATTCGTCATATTTTCATATATTTCACAATTGGTCTAATAGTAGCCTAGTTAATAATGACTCTTCCTATTATATGTTGATGTACCAATAAATTCTGTTTTTACGCACTTCACTTCTCATATAAATTTGTGTAATTCAAGTGCCTTAGGAATTTCTTTGTCTATATACATTTAACTATAGGGATGTGGCACTTTGTCAAGGGTTGTCACCTTGAGTCTATATGGTATATATAGATAAAGATAGGAGTGCAGCGCTGGATAATATACCAATAATACAAATAAATATAATGTGTATGATTACAATGTGTACAATACACATTGTAATCATACACATTATATTTATTTGTATTATTGGTATATTATCCGGCGCTGCACTCCTATCTTTATCTATATCCTTTGTGCCCTATATCTGGGTTATAGTGCTTAGCTGCAGGATATCCTTCACAGTCTTTTTTTCAATGTTTTCACATTTATCACGCACCTAGCGCAATTCTTCTTTTTTTAATTTTTTATATGGTATATATATATTGGAATATTTTTTTTTTATACCAGTAATGGTGGTGATCAGCGACTTAAAGTGGGACAGGGTGCAGCGGGCAATCTGACACTAACTGACACTGGGGAAGAACTGGCTAACTGACCCTGACATCACCAGTGACACTAATACCGTGATCAGTGATAGTACTATACACTCTCACTGTCAGGGCCGCTGAAAGACAGTACAACCGGTCCTGTTGTACTGGGCCCAGACCCCATCAGCTAAACATGGGGGCAGCTTTATTGTTCATGTCTGCCTAAATGAATAAATGGATTTTACTAGACCACACCCTTACTCCTACTTGCTTACCAGGGCTTAAATTACATTTCTCTAGGCCTCATAAGGTTAACAGAGGGGGGGTTAACAGAGGGTCCAGGAGGTGGGAGCAGAGGAGGGACTTTTTTTTAATTTTCAGGGTGTAGGCGAATAAAGTCAGTGCTGCTTTTCCGCTGCACCCGGAAGGGGTGGGGTTTAGGTGTGGTTGGGTGGGGGCTGTATGGGGCCCCATAATTTCTAACAGCGGCCCTGCTCACTGTACTAATGACACTTGCTGGGGAGGGATTAACATCTAGGGCAATCAAAGGGTTATCTGTGTGCCTAACAAGTGTTAATGTGTGCTGCTTTTTACTGCTTTGCAGGGAGAAGAAACAGAGAGATTGTTCAGAGCGTGTGTACAGAGCTCTGTGTTGATTGTCAACACAGGGCTTTGGGCTGTGATTGGACACAGCTGATCAGCAGGTCCCGGTCATGATTCATGACAAACTCCCGCTGTGTACAATTGCTGTGCCTGTACGGGCCGCCCATCCGCAGTACACTGCGGGTAGACACTGTACGGGCCGCCCATCCGCAGTACACTGCGGGTAGACAGTCCACAAGTGATTAAAAAAAATAGTGCTACTATAAAATAAAAATATGGTTTTTATTCTATAATTTGACCAGTTTAAAATGACACTAATATGATATGTGTGTATGTATATATATATATATATATCAGGGCTTATTTTCAGCGGTAACGCGGGGGAACGCAGTTCTGGCACCTCCACCACTTCAATGTATGTAATAGCAAGGAGTGTTGGGTTGTGCTACAGTGTCCATTGATGCTGGCTGCTGATGGATCTATTGCTGCTGGAGGGGATCTATTTCTGCAGAAGGGTTGATTGCTGCTGGGGAGGTCTATTGTTGCTGGTGGGGGATCAATTGTTGCTGGGGTGGGTTTTATGTTGCTGTGGGGGATCAGTTGTCACTGGGAGGGATCTACTGTTGAGGGAGAAGTCAATTATAGCTGGCTGCTAGAGGGCTCTATTGTTGCTGGGTGGTATTTTGTTGTAGGTGGTCCATTGTTGCAGGGGGGGGGAATCTATTGTTGCTGGTGGGTCTATTGTTGTTGGCTGTGGGGGGTCTATTTTACTGCTTTTCTTGTTATCAATAACAAATTCCATACAAATTACTTAGTACCACATATGTTACTTGGTTCTGTATTCTCTAAAAGGGGCAGTGCTGGGAGGTGGGTAGGGGGTGGAACTAAGTACTGGTGCTCAGAGGTAGGTAGGGGCAAAGACAATGGGTAACTCCCAAAAGGGGGAGTTCCTGCACCCATTCTCTGAGGAAAAATGGTTGGAGGGTGAAGGGGAAGAAGGAGTTAATTAGAGCTATTCAGGGTAAAGTGTGGGTTGATAAGGGGTTTAATAGAAATGTTTTATTTAACCACTCCAGGATTTACCCCCTTATTGACTAAGCCATTTTTTTCAATACGACACTGTGTCGCTTTAACTGACAATTGCGCGGTGGTGCAACGTGTTACCCAAACAAAATTGATGTCCTTGTTATCCCACAAATAGAGCTTTCTTTTAGTGGTTGTTGATCACCTCTGCATTTTTTATTTTTTGCGCTATAAACAAAAAAAAAATAGCTGAAAATTTTGAAAAAAAAATCATTTTTTTTTACTTTCTGATATATTACATATCCAAAAAATATATATAAAAAAAACATATTTATTCATCAGTTTAGGCCAATATGTATTTTGCTACATATTTTTGGTAAAAAAAAATTGCAATAAGCGTATATTGACTGCTTTGCGCAAAAGTTATAGCGTCTACAAAATAGGGGAAAGATATAGTGACTGTAGCGATGGCCCCATGGGGTTGCTACGTGTTACAGCATCCACACATTTCACCCTGCTCCCAGACCTCCATTCGACACAATTTTCAGTCAATGAACAGTCTCTTGTATGTTTTTGTTGTTTTTATTAGGGGATTGAAATTGGTTGGGGAAAAGGGACATGGGATGCCCATAGGATGAATTAGTACTTTGTAGAATTAAAGTAACTGTGTCACACTTCTCAGAAGAACAAGATGACTGACCCTAAACTTGACAGACTTTTACCTCAGAACACTTCTTCCAGCTCACTTCCTCCAGCGTACTACTTCACTGTCCAATTTTAGTAATCCTGTCACACCATCAGAACATGACTAGGCCTCACTATGAATAACTCCCAGTGTCTTTACTTGATGACCCTTTGTAGGCCGGAGCCTGCAGTACCCCTTTGTGGTAGCAACCGATTTCCTTGAGAAGAATAAATGTAGATGATGGACTACTGATCCCAGCAAATCCCACTTGCAAATCCTGCCCACCCTCATGGCTGCATCAATTTGACACAAAACTCCCACAGTCTCTCCCTCTGGCCCTACATCCAACTCCCATGGCATGTCTCTTCCAGAGCTTTCCACTGTGCTTTCCACTCACCGACACCTGCCCTGGGTCCTTCCTGAATGACTTTACTCCAGACGGGCGTACCAACTGTCTCCTCCAGCTCCTGTTCCAGGACACCTCTCCATGAGCAATAAGAAGAGGCTCCCTCCCAGCTCCCGAGCTCCCTGCCGGAGGTACACCCCCCCAGAAAGGGGTTCCCTCAGGCATGACAGTCTAACACTCTATTATCCAGTTCCCCCAGCCGACAACTCCTCCTCCAGCAGGCTGACCATGGGTATATGTAGGAGGCCTGCCCCCTGCCAATCCTATTTGGGGATTGGTCAGAGCTCCTCACATGTACCTCATATCACTGCAGGACAAAATAGAAAAAAAGGGACACTCCTATAGCCACATCCGAATAAATTAAATGTCATAAAAAGAAAAAAAGGGGGGTCAACAAGGACACCCTGGGCGGACTTTAGAGGCACAACAAACCTGAGAAAGTATAGCATAGTTGCCAACTGTCCCGGATTTCCCGGGACATTCCCGGGACTTACACTCCATTCCCGAATTTTTTGTGTCCCGGGCAATGTCCAGAAAAATCCGGTTTTTGATTTTTCCCGCCGCCGCCGCTAGAGGTCTGCGGCCGGCGGAGACATTGTCTCCGCCGGCCGCCATCTTGAAGAAGCTTGAAGACGGCTGGGGGGGGGCTAGACGGAACTCCTCCGTCGCCGCCCACCCTCCGCCCCGCCTCACTCCGCCCACCCTCCGCCCGGCTCCGCCCCGCCTCACTCCGCCTACCCCCGCCCCGCTGCCAGGGAAAGGGGCGGAGGTTTTGCCATGCGGTATTCGAAAAGACCGGCAGACACCTCTGAGGTAGGGGAGGAGGGGCGCACCGCTGTGGGAATTTGTAAGGGGGGCTCCACTGGGGACACACCTGATGTAAGGGGAGCTCCACTGGGGGACACCTGATGTGAGGGGGTGCTCCACTGGGGGACACCTGATGTGAGGGGGGGCTCCAATGGGGGACACCTGATGTGAGGGGGGGCTCCACTGGGGGACACCTGATGTGAGGGGGGGGCTCTGCCGGGGACACCTGATGTGAGGGGGGGCTCCACTGGGGGACACCTGATGTGAGGGGGGGCTCCACTGGGGGACACCTGATGTGAAGGGGGGCTCTGCCGGGGACACCTGATGTGAGGGGGGGCTCCACTGGGGGACACCTGATGTGAGGGGGGGCTCTGCCGGGGACACCTGATGTGAGGGGGGGGCTCCACTGGGGGACACCTGATGTGAGGGGGGGCTCCACTGGGGGACACCTGATGTGAGGGGGTGCTCTGCCGGGGACACCTGATGTGAGGGGGGGCTCCACTGGGGGACACCTGATGTGAGGGGGGGCTCTGCCAGGGACACCTGATGTGAGGGGGGGCTCCACTGGGGGACACCTGATGTGAGGGGGGGCTCTGCCGGGGACACCTGATGTGAGGGGGGGCTCCACTGGGGGACACCTGATGTGAGGGGGGGCTCTGCCGGGGACACCTGATGTGAGGGGGGGCTCCACTGGGGGACACCTGATGTGAGGGGGGGCTCTGCCGGGGACACCTGATGTGAGGGGGGGCTCCACTGGGGGACACCTGATGTGAGGGGGGGCTCTGCCGGGGACACCTGATGTGAGGGGGGGCTCTGCCGGGGACACCTGATGTGAGGGGGGGCTCCACTGGGGGACACCTGATGTGAGGGGGGGCTCTGCCGGGGACACCTGATGTGAGGGGGGCTCTGCCGGGGACACCTGATGTGAGGGGGGGCTCTGCCAGGGACACCTGATGTAAGGGGAGCTCCACTGGGGGACACCTGATGTGAGGGGGGGCTCTGCCAGGGACACCTGATGTGAGGGGGAGCTCCGCCAGGGACACCTGATGTGAGGGGGGCTCCGCCAGGGACACCTGATGTGAGAGGGGGCTCTGCCAGGGACACCTGATGTGAGGGGGAGCTCTGCCAGGGACACCTGATGTGAGGGGGGGGCTCTGCCAGGGACACCTGATGTGAGGGGGGGGCTCTGCCAGGAACACCTGATGTGAGAGGGGGCTCCGTCAGGGACACCTGATGTGAGGGGGGGCTCCGCCAGGGACACCTGATGTGAGAGGGGGCTCTGCCAGGGACACCTGATATGAGAGGGGGCTCTGCCAGGGACACCTGATGTGAGGGGGGGCTCCACTGGGGGACACCTGATGTGAGGGGGAGCTCTGCCAGGGACACCTGATGTGAGGGGGGGCTCCACTGGGGGACACCTGATGTGAGGGGGAGCTCTGCCAGGGACACCTGATGTGAGGGGGGGCTCTGCCAGGGACACCTGATGTGAGGGGGGGCTCTGCCAGGGACACCTGATGTGAGGGGGGCTCCACTGGGGGACACCTGATGTGAGGGGGAGCTCTGCCAGGGACACCTGATGTGAGGGGGAGCTCTGCCAGGGACACCTGATGTGAGGGGGGGGGCTCTGCCAGGGACACCTGATGTGAGGGGGGGGGCTCTGCCGTCTTGCCGCAGTATATATGCGGGCGGCAGTCGGCAAGTGGTTAAAGGGGGGAAAAAAAAATTTGTATTTTTACTTGTCAGGTAACTTTACTGACATCTACAGAGGAAGCTCATCCTGCAGATGATAGAAACAGAGAAGATACAAAAGTGACAATATTTACACTGTAGCTCTCTATTTTGCATCTGAACATTGTTGATAAACAGGGAAGTTGTCACTGGGACAGAGTCAAAAACCCACCACTTCTGTGACAACATCTTAAATGAAATGTGATAAAATACCACTACATGGGGCTTCAAAAGAAGGATGCTTAATAATTGTAGGCTTTGTGATATCTCGATTCAAATTTCTGCCAGGCTTTTATTTCTGTCTGTGACCCAATAGGGAAGATTTTCCGTCACTTTCTAGCTCTGAAATGTACTATCTATCTGTCTTTCATAGGCTGTAGTGGATCTGATCTACAATGAGAAGATGTGCAGTGCAGCAACTCGAGAAGGCAATTTCCGTCAGTTCGTCAAAATAGAACCTAGCGGGACTCTGATCCTCCCGTTTGTCATTGTTCCTCTAGTGACTGAAGATATTAACATAGAAATCAAAGCTTCAGTCAAAGATTATTTCTACACCGATGGAGTGATCAAGCAACTGAAGGTCGTGGTGAGTGTAGCAAATGATAAGGCTAATTCATTTCTGCTGAATTTTGAGTGACCATTGACTTCAGAAAATAGGCAAAGAGAAATTCCCTCAAACAGGGATCCAAAAACCAGTTGGAGAATGAGGACTGATTTCATAAGCAACTACACTTTAGAATTTTGTTTTTAAATATACAGTAAGCCTTTGTAGGTAACACCTACAGGAGACTCTCTTTCGGGTGAAGGTCAGTTTTAATACCCCGGTCTACATTCCCTCAGGCTGGGTTCACACTATCTCGCATGTCAGGAGATTGTGACTGTCCCTCTATGGAGTCCTGTGTGTCTTCTGGTCCGTTTCAGGTCCGAATTCAGCCAAAAATTGTGGCTGAAATCAGACCTGAAACGGTGAACATGGACGCCTTAATCACCAATTATTTATCTTTTTTTTTTTTCTTCCAGCCTGAAGGAGTAAAAGTTCTTAAAAGTATTCAGAGTGTCATCCTGGACCCCCAACGCTCAGAAGGCAGTGAGTTATCAATATTTACACTCTTCTTATTGGCTTCAAACCTTTCTTTTCTTATACATAGGTTTCCCAAGAGATAAAATGCTAAATGTATTAGCCATTGTAGTCTCCTGTTTGTGGGAAGGCTTCTTACATCAGAAATAAGCTCACATCAGATAAATGGATGTCCTTGGAGTTTGAACCAGTACTGAGTACATAGCAAGGGCAGAAGGGGGAAGGTTAAAGATATGAAGGAGCCAGTTGGTTATGATAAAGGAAAGGGTGAATATAAGTAAGAAGAAGAACAAAACAGAAGAGAACACAACTATGAAAAGAATACGAATTAAAGTATGGGGAGTGGAAGACGTCTAGGCCAACCACTCGTTATTAGTGGCTGTTCGATGGTCAGTACAGAAGCTAAACTATTTTTGTGAAGGAAGAGCATGCAAAAATGTAATATATTACAGCAGTGGTATGCAACCTCAGCCTTCCAGCTGTTTTGTAACTACAAGTCCCATGAGACATTGCAAGACCCTGACAATCACAGGCATGACTCCTAAAGGCAGAGGCATGATGGGATTTGTACTTTCACCATAGCTGGAGTGCCGAGGTTGCCTACCCCTGTATTACAGCATACCAGTCCTTAAATGTGGTGGTTGAATCAAAAATTAGATGGAGCTGAGTGGTACATCTAGACAAGTGTCTTGCCAACATCCCTAAATGATCATAATACAAATGGAGAATCCACCAAGGGTCTTTAAAGGCAATATCATGAATATAAGTTTAAAAGGCAAATGCCAATCTTAAAGCGGAGGTCTGCCCGCCCCTGCAAAAATTATAAGCCAGCAGCTACACATACTGCAGCTGCTGACTTTTAATAATAGGGCACTTACCTGTCCTGGAGTCCATCGATGTCGGCACCGCAGCTGATGTTTCCATCAGCTGTCGGGTGCTGCCACTGCCATTGCCAGTAAGGGAACCCGGTAGTGAAGCATTACGCCTTCACGCCAGCTCCATACTACGCATGCGCGAGGCACTGCTGTGCTCTACTGCTGGCCCGGCGGTGGGGGAAGGAGGAGGGAGTGGAGCTGCTGACTTAATTCGCCGCGGCCCAGTCT